>NW_026068187.1:19793-24469 GCF_014885135.2 Alexandromys fortis
TTTCTACCCTTTTTTCTTTTCTCTCCAAGTCTACATATATTTTTAAACACACTGTAACACCTTTAGAGGTTCTTTCCATCTGAATCGGTCATTATTGTGTATCTGTATCCTTTCCTGTCTGCATGAGCAAAACCCCAAATCTGTCATGCAGTGAATGGCACTTACAGCTCAAGCCCACAGAGAGCAACTGAGAAGTGCCTCTGTACTGAAGCACATGTAAAAGATTTCAGAAACCCTTCACCCTGCTTAGCTCATGGTTGGCAGCCGGCTCCATCTCGTGGGCATTGTCCGGAGATGTGTCTCTGTACTGCAGGTGGTATGAGAGACTAGGAAACCCAGCATGGCTCTGTTTCTGTGTGTTTAGAACCTTTATAAAGCTTTCTCAGATATTTTGCGATCCACACCAGATGGTGGACACCATATGTAAAAGACATTTCCTGTCCCAACGCCTGGTCCCAAATAATCACTTGGACACTTATATTAATTGCAGATGCTCAGGTGATAGCTCAAGCTTGTTACTAACTAGCTGTTAACATTTTAAGTTAATCCATATTCCTTATGTATTCTCTGCCATGTTCAACTCCTGCTCCTTCCACATCTGGCTGGCAGTACCTCCGACTCTGCCCTTCTCCTTCCAATCACCCTTAGTTTGGTCACCCCACCTATACTTCCTGCCTGGCTACTGGCCAAACAGCATTGTATTAAAACAATCCAAGTGACAAATCTTTACAGCATACAAGAGGATTATTCCACAGGAATGGAGTGTCTTTGAATTTATGTCCTTATCAGTGTTCCTTCTGTTTGCAGTTTGAGAAATAATTTGAGGAGTATTGGTAATAACTCTTCTTTGGAAGTCAAGTAGAATTCTGGCTAAAGCCATCTGACTCTGAACATTTTTTTAAGTTAGGAGGCTTTTAATGACTGCTTCTGTTTACTTAGGATTTATAGGTCTACTTAAATTGTTTATAGTCCGAGCTGGCATATGTGATCTCTTAGAATCTACAGAACATTTGTCCAGGATGTTCTAGCTTTTATTGCCCCCATTTTGAATTGGGCACAATTCTAATATGTCTGAACTTATGTATTATATTTTCTTTTTTATGGTGGCATCTGGAATTCTAGAATTGCAATGTTTATAGGGTTAGGTGCTGGTTTCTGGAGTTGTCTTTTCTGGGAGGGTGTTCTGAATTTTGGTTTCTGTTTTCTCTCTGACCAAAGTGTGATTGCTGTATGCTCTCTGGTAGGAAATTTTCTTTGGACTTTATGGTTTTGGCCACTGGAGGTTTCAGGTGAAATGTGTTTCTGGGTATTGGGAGCTGACACACAGAAATGGGCATAGGATAAAGGACTGAAAGGGCTCATAAAAGGGAGGAGAGCAGAGAGTTCCACAGAATCTGCTTGGTTTGTCTCCTTGGAATGGAGAAAGACAGTGAACAGAGGTCACTCCAAAAGGTCTGCTGCAGCACTAGAAATGATACTGGAAACAGGGAGGTTGGAGCTAGAGGAACAGAAGGAGAAGGAGACATCTCCAGACAGTATACCTTCTTCCCTAGCTATAGTTATACTTTTTTGTTGGAACTGCTAGCCCAGAAGTAGTGACACAGAGACTTATTACTAATTATGAAAGCTTGGCATTTAGCTTAGACTTGTTTCCTACTAGTTCTTATAACTCAAATTAACCTGTTCCTGTTAAACTATGTTCTACCAAGTGACTTTTACCTTACCTCATTAAGGTGCATCTGATTTGTTCAGAGTCTGCTATCGAAATCTGAGCACCTAGATTTCTTCTCTCCCCCAGAAGTTTAGCCTAACTTCTCCTGCCTGGCCATTGGCCATCCACCTCTTTATTTTCTTTATCCATTCTTCTGCTGTACAAGACCTAGTTACTTCCAGTTTCTAGATATTCAATAAGGCCAATTGAACGTAGTTGAGTGGATGTCTTTGCATATATGCTCAAGAGTGATGTAGCTGGGTTGTTGGGTAAATGGATTCCCAATTTTCTGAGAAACTGCCAAACTGATTTTCGTGATGGCTGTCCTACTTTGAACTCTTACCAGCATGGAGGTATATCCTCCTTGATACAGTTTCTTGGCAGCATGAACTGTCACTTCTGTCAATGACAGGTATAAGATAGAATCTCAAAAAAGACTCGATTTGCAGTTCCCTGATGGCTAAGTATGTTGAGCATTGCTTAAAGTGTTCCTACTTGAGATACCTCTATTGAGAATTCTTTCTTTAGGCCTTTTTTAATTTCATTGTTTGTTTTGTTGATGTCTAGTTTCTTGAGTTCTTTATATATTTTTATATTAGCCTTTTATTGGATTGATGAAAATCTCTTGCCATTCTGTAGGCTGTGGTTTATACTGTAGATGGTATCCTTTGTCATACAGAAGCTTTTCAGTTTCATGTAGTCCCATTTATTAATCGTCATTCTTAGTACCTGGTCTATTGATGTTCTGTTTTGGAATATATCTCCTGTGCCAATGCTTCTAAGGCTATTCCCTACTTTCTCTGAGTTCAGCATGTCTGGTTTTATGTTGAGGACTTTAATCTACTTGGACTTGAGTTTTGGGCTGTGTGATAAATATGGATCTGTCTGCATCCTTCTATATACAAGCACCCATATGACCAGCAGCATTTGTTGAAGATGTCTTCTTCTTTCCATTTTATATTTCTTGCTTCTTAATAAAAAAATCATGTGTCCATAGGTTTATGTCAGAATCTTTGATTCAATTCTATTAATCGACATGTCTGTTTTTATGGCAATACCATGTAGTTTTTATTACTATAGCTCGATAGTATGGCTTGAAATCAGGGATGGTTTCAACATGTTTTAGCTATCTGGGTTTGTTTGGTTTTCTATATGAAACTGAGTAAAGTCTTTCAAGGTACATAAATAATTTGTTGTGGTTTTAATAGGGATTATGTTGAATCTGTAGATTACATTTGGTAGGATGGCCATTTGTACTATGTTAATCTTACTTATCCATGAACATAAGAGTTATTTCCATCTTGTGATATCTTCTTTGATTTCTTATTGCAAATACTTCAAGTTTTCATACAAGTTTTTCACTTGTTTGGTTAGGGTTCTCTCTAGATATTTTATATTGTTTATGGCTCTTGTGAAAGGTCTTCCTTCCCTCATTTCTTTCTCAGTTTGTTTGACATTTGTATTTAACAAATACATTCTACTACTGAGGACTACTAATTTGTTTTGAATTAATCTTTTATCCAGCTACTTTCCTGAAGATGTTTATCAGATGTAGGAGTTCTATGATAGAATTTTTGGTATCAGTTATGCAAACTATCATATTATCTGCAAATAACAATATTTTGATGTCTTATTTTTCCAATTCATTTTCCCTTGATCCCTTTAAATTATCTTATTGCTCTAGCTATAAATTCAAGTATATGTTATATAGATAAGGAGAGAATAGACAGACTTGTCTTGTTCTTGATCTTAGCAGAAGTGCTCTGAGTTTCCTTCCATTTAATTTGATGTTGGTTACAATCTTGTTGTTGCCTTTATTATGTTTAGGTGTGTTCCTTGTGTTCCTGATCTCTCCAAGACCCCATCATGATAGGGTGTTGAATTTTGTCAAAGGCTTTTTCAGCATCTAATGAGATGATCATGTGTGTTTTTCTTCTAGTTTGTTTATGTGGTGCATTACATTGACATATTTTCTTATGTTGAAACATCCCTGCATCTCTAGGTCATCCCTGCAGACTTCTTGGTCATGGTGTGTGATCTTGTTGATGTGCTCTTGGATTCAGATTTTGTGTCTTTTATTGAGTATATTTGCATCAATGTTCATGAAGGATAATTCTCTTTCATGGATGATCTTTGTGTGGTTTGAGTATAAGAATGACTAGGACCTCATAAGGTGAATTTGGCAATGTTCCTTCTGTTTCTGTTTTGTGGAATAATTTTAGGAGTGTTGGCGTTAAATCTTCTTTGAAAGTTTAGTAGAATTTTGAGCTAAAACTCTCTGACTCTGGATTTTGGGGGGGGGGAAACTTAGGGGAGTTTTAATGAGTGCTTCTGTTTCCTTAGGATTTGTGAGTCTATTTAAATAGTTTATTTAATTTTGGTTTAAGTTTGGTATTCTTCAAGGAAATTTTCGTTTCTTTTAGATTTTTCTAATTTTGTGGAGTACAAGTTTTTGAAGTATGACCTAATGATTATTTGGATTTTCTTGGTTTCTGTTTTCAGTCCCCCTTTTTTAAGATTTTTTAAAATCTGGACTCACTGTACTTTAGTGTTGGCATAAGAGTTTGTCTATCTTGTTGATTTTCTCAAAGAACCAATGCTTTGTTTCACTGATTCTTTGTATTGGTATTTTTCTATTTTATTGACTTCATCCTTCAGTTTATTCTTATTTCCTGCTGTCTACTCCTCTTGGGCATGCTTGCTACTGTTGCGGGCACCTGACGTGATGGGCTAAATCCACTTAAAAACCTGAGAAGGCTTAAAAATAAGGGAGAGAGAGTTTAACACAGATTTTTGCTGTTTGTTGGTGGCATGCTGTAGAGAAATTTCCTGATTCAGCAACAGCAGCAGAAAAAAAAAAGCTATGTCATTTTAAAGCGCGGCTTCCTGGGGCTGTGCTGCCAGTGTGAACTCTGGCTTTAAAGCATTTCAAGGCTTTTATGGGACTGGATGTTTGTGTTCCCGC
>NW_026068187.1:26544-77579 GCF_014885135.2 Alexandromys fortis
TTATATCCTTCTGGAGTCTTTGATGGAGTTGAAGAATGAATAGTTATAGTTTTCCTTAGTTATGATAAGAGATAAAATAGATATAAATATTGTAACTGTAATTCTTGCTTGGTAACTGTTTTGTTATATGTAATTTTGCTATGTTAAGTTAAAGCCTTCTTTTTTTGTTTAAACAGAAAAAGGGGAAATGATGGAGGAAGGACATTGGTTAATTATAATAAAGAAACTGCCTTGGCCCATTTTATTGGTTAGAACACAGGTGGGTGGAGGAAACAGAGAGAATGCTGGGAGAAAGAAGCTTAGTCAGAGAGTCGCCATGATTCTCCCACTCCAGACAGACGCAGGTTAAGATCCTCCCTGGTAAGCCACCTCGTGGGCTACACAGATATTAGAAATGGGTTAGAACAATATGTAAGAGCTAGCCAATAAGAGGCTACAGATAACGGGCCAGGCAGTGTTTAAAAAAATACAGTTTCCATGTAATTATTTCGGGGCATAACCTAGCCATGCAGGCGGCCAGGTGCCGGGGATGCAGCCCCGCTGCTCCTAATTCAACATGCTACTTTTTGTTCTAGAGTTTTCTGGTGTGCTGTTAAGTTGTTAGTATGAGATATTGCCAATATTTTTATGTAGGCACTTAGTGCCATGAACTTTCCCTCTTAGCACCTGTTTTATTGTGTCCCAGAAGTTTGGATATTTTGTGCATTCATTTTTATTGAATTCTAGGAAGCCTTTAATTTCTTTCTTTATTTCTATATTGACAGAATGCTCATTCAGTAGGGAGTTATTTGGTTTCCATCAGTTCGTAGGTTTTCTGTTTTTGAAACCTAGATTTATTAGGCAGTTGTTTAACAACATGGGAAGAGTCATTTCCCTTTTCTTGTATTTGTTAAGACTTGATTTGTGATTAAGTATGTGGTCAGTTTTGGAAATAGTTGGTGAGGTGCTGAGAAGAAGTATATCTTTTGTTTGGGGGTAGAATGTTCTGTTGATATCTGTTAGGTCCATTTGGTGTATAAAGTCTGTTAGGTCCATTATTTCTCTGTTTGGTTTTAATCTGGATGACCTGTCTGTTTATGATAGTGGGGTAGTTAAGTCTCCCACTATCAGTGTGTGATTTAAGCTTTGGTGAGGCTTCTTTTACACATGTGATACCCTTTAGTTTGGGGCATAGATGTTAAGAACTGAAACATGACCTTGGTGAACTAATCTGTTGGGTGAAGTGTCCTTCCCTGTCTCTTTTGATTAACTTTGGTTTAAAGTCTATTTTGTTAAATATTAGATGGATACATCAGATTGCTCCTTACGACCAGAGGAATAGACAGTTGAGATCTTTCATGTGGGTTTTGGGAACTGAACTTGGTTCTTGTAGAAGAGAAGTCAATGCTCTAAACTGCATTAGCGTCTCTCCAGCCAAAGTGTATACTTTCTAAAGACCACCCACAGAATGTTATTAAGGAGTCATTCAGACAACCCTGTTCTCTAAGCAGCTTGCTAGTTGCCTTGACATGAACTTTACAGAGGCTACGGTCATCAGGAGACAGGAAACTCACTCGAGAAATGCCTCCATCAGATTGTTTGTAGGGCTGTCTCTAAGGCATTTTCTCACCCCTTCCATCATTTTGTTTTTGTTTTTTGATACAGACTGTCTATACATAGCTGGAGCTGTCCTAGAAATCACTATGTAGATCAATCTGGCCTCTAAGTCACAGAGATCTGTCTGACTCTTCTTCCTGAGTTCTGGGATTAAAGGTGTATGCCACTACACACACCTTTCTAGATCTTTTCTTGACTAATGATCCGTGTGGAAGCCCACAGCCTATTGGGGGCAGAACCACCCTTTGGCAGGTGGTCCTAAGGTGTATTAAAAAAAGCAAGCCAATAAGCAGCATTGTTCAGTGCCACTTCTTTGGTTCCTGACTTGCTTGAGTTCCTGCCCTAACTTCCCCTTGTGATGGACTATAAGCTGGAAGCTGAAACAAAACCTTTCTTTTCCAAGCTGCTTTTGGTAATGGTTTCACCACAGCAATAGAAAACAAATTAAGACAGCAGATTCATGAATTTTAATCACAAACTAAGAAAGGGTGGTTAACTTTAATCACATCACCTCAGTTACACTTTGGTCTTTTACCTTATATCGAAAGTTTATAGCTGTCACCCTGCCATTCTGAACATTTGTCACAGAAACAATGAGATAGGCTGTCTTCTGCATGGTTCTGGGTTTCTATGGGAGGCCAATGGAGAAGGAAGAAAGAGAAGGAGAGAAGACGGGCAGATGACACAGTAGCTCAGGTGACAGAAACAGCTTAGCATGTGGGAGGCACTGATTTATGCTTCCAACAAGGGTCACACATGCTCACACGCAAATACATGTATGTACATGCATCCATTCAAAAGGAGAAGAGAAGAAAAAGCCTCCTTCAAACATGAGCAGGGTGTGAGAGGCCCTCTGAAGCTTTTGATTGATTACAGTTCAGGCTATTACTATTACAGGACCATGCTTCCAGAATCTGCCTCCTGTAGATGTATTATTGCTCTGTGCATAGGTATCATATCCTATTTTATTAATTCAAACTGAGAATTTTGAAAGTATGGATGGCTCCACGCACACAGCTTCTTCTCCTAGAAGCATCTTTAGTGAGTGTTCCGGTGTTGTGAGCGATGTTTATGTAGTGGCGCATTGAACAGCCTTAGTAAGGGCATTCTGGTCCCTCTCTGGGAAGATTCGTAATGATGGAGGTGTGTGTCTGTAGTTCTGCAAAGCCCTTTCTCTAAGTTCTCTAGAGTTCAGTCTCCACTGTAAAATAATAAGACACAATTATAAAAAGAAGATTGCGCTGTTGCATGCAGCTGTCCTCATCTGTTTCTAAGACTGACATCTCAAGAAAAGGATTTGTTGAATTGCCAGGGAAGGGGATTCCAGGGAAAACAAATGAAGCCTGAATGTTGTTATGCATGGCAATACCTTGTAGCATCTCTCAAAATAGGCAGATGACACCAAAGTTCAGTGAAATGAATTTGAGCATAGTTGAGGATACACAGAGGGGAAGCCAAATACTACAGGACAGATTTGCAGTCGTCCAATTTGGTAAAAATTTTGTTGTAACTGAAACACACCCCAGACAGCCTGACTTCGTCGATACTGAGAGCCAACATGCATGTCCTGAATTGGTGTGCTCGTTGCATGCCTGTCAATTACAGGCCATGCATTTCTCTGAGAAGCTATGGTTTTGGGCTTCCAGGAAGGTTTTTTACAAAGGGAAAGGTGGGCTTTCCTATGGCAAGTTCCTCCTGACAACAGTTGCAGCCTCCCAGCTTTTACTGAGGTGCATTAGAAACAACAGCAGATACTTGCAGTTTTTTCTGGCCCCCTTTGAACACTTATGTAGAACTCTGTAATTTCAATCCTTAAAACTGGACTGTCTTATGCCTACCATCTATTTTCTTTTTTTAAATGGTAGCATCTGCTGCTTTTGAAATTCTATTAAAAAACCACAGAATTTGCTGACAAACTGTCATGAACGTGTTCTGACCAAAGCACAGTTTGGCACCAAATAGCCTGAATGATATGTAAGTTTTCTAATGCTACTGTAGTGGATGGGCAGCAGCCTAGAAGTACAGGAATTATTAGTTTAGATGACTTGGGTCATGGTTTCTAAAGGGCTCAGTAGTCTATTGGCGGCTGTCCCCTCTTTGACCTCTAGAGGGCACCACTTCCCTTGCTTTGGGCTCTTACGTAACAATTGATTTTTTTTTTTTTTTGACTCTTTTGCTTTTTTTCTTCAGAAGTCTTCAGGACACCTGTGACGTCATTATCCCACTAACAGAACATACAAGATGATCTGTCTCAGAACCTCAGCACTCCAGATCAGGATATGGATATGGAAAGATAAGGTCTTCAAGCCCAGCATTGGCTTGTAGTGAGTTTGAAGTCAGCATGGCTTACATGAGACATGCCTAAAAACAAAACAAAAACAAAAACAAAAAAAAAACAGACAAGTAAATGAATGAATGAAAATTAAATTAAAAAATATATATAGAAAAAAGCTATTATGAAAAACTGACATCAATGAAATCAGCTTAGACATGGGCAGTAAGGTCAGTTTCCAGAGAGTATTTGGGACATGGCCCTTTATATCATTAGTGTACTTAAGGTAAATATCTAATTTTTCATTTTCTTCCTCTCCTCCCACCAAACAGTAATCTAACATTTCAAAGGGAAAATTTAATGCTAGGGCTGGAGAGATGGCTCAGTGATTATGAGTACTGAGTGCTCTTCCAGAGGGTTCAATTCCCAGCACCCACATATGGGCTCACAACCATCTGTAAGCCTAGTTCCAGAGAATCCCAGGCCATCTTAGTCCTATGTGGGCCCCACATCTACGTGTCTAGCTGATGTTCAAACACATAAAACACACACACCTGATGGAGGAGGGTCATCTGTCTATGTGTTACTTTCATTGGTTAATAAAGAAACTGCCTTGGCCCTTTGATAGGACAGAAAATTAGGTAGGTGGAGTAGACAGAACAGAATGCTGGAAGGAAGAAGGCAGTGAGGCAGACGCCATAGCTTTCCTCTCCAAGATGGACGCAGGTTAAGATCTTTCCCGGTAAGCCACCACCTTGTGGTGCTACACAGATTACTAAATATGGGTTAAAGCAAGATGTGAGAATTAGCCAATAAGAGACTGTAATGAATGGGCCAGGCAGTGTTTAAGTGAATACAATTTGTGTATTGTTATTTCAGGTGTAAAGCTAACCATGCGGGAACCAGGCAGGACAAAAAGCAGGCCTGCCCACAGCTCCTCACTACACACACCTTAAAGGAAATCTTAGGAAGTCCGGTTTAAATGGAAGAACTACTACTATTCAGACCTCCTTCCTGCAAGAAGAGGAGCTAACCAAGAACTGCAGGTACAGCCCCTACTCAAGGGCCACATCAGATAGCGATAACAACAAAACCTCCTCTTCTTTACATTTTTATTGGTTTATTCACATTAGTAAAATTGCCATAAACAAACAAAAATCCCAGTGCCTCCTCAAGTAATATACAAACAAAGCAAAAGGAACCAGGAAAGTCTATTTCTTCCTCCAAGAAAGACATGACATGGCACAAACCCAGCTACCGAGCTCACGGTCAGCTCTTTATCCCTAGCCCCAAGGGGAGCTTGGCTGCTCCTTATTGTCTGAGGCTCAACCTCAAACTCTACACCTTTATGCCAGGTTGGAAACCTGGGGTGGGGAAAGGCAGCAGGGTGATTGAATGGAGAAGAACACGGGAGGAGGAGCGGATACCTGGCCATTAGCCTGTCTGCATGAAAGACTGGATTCTCAGAAGAGAAGGGAGGAAAGAAAAACAAAATCAAGAGAATGCCAAGACCGTCTCCCCAACATCCAGAACCAGAGCCTTGTGAAGACGGTGTGGATTCTGAGTGGCCTGGCATTCCCACTACTGAGCACCAAAGAACAGAAGCAAAACTAGACCACTCTGTAGGGTTTGTTTAAAAAAGAAAAGGTTTATTGGGGGGAACAACCTGCAGGGCTGTCTCGTGGGAGTGGAGAGCAGCAGCTTGGTGAGAAACCCAGCTGATCTTATATGGTAGTCAGCAGGATGGGGACTTTGAGCTGACACAGGCTGTTGGGGTTAATTGGGAGCTGGGTGCACTTTACCCGACGTAGGTGGCCATAAGGTGTGGAGAAGGGAAGTGGCAGGTTTCCTCACAAGCAGAAACCCACATCATGAGGTTTCTGGGGAGTGCTGAGTTAGGTTTCCCTTTGACTAGTATGAATCCTACCATGATATTTTGCCTCACTTAGGGTCCAAAGTGACCTTGGACTGAAGTCTCTGAAACTACTAGTCAAAATGAACCTTTGCTCGTCCAAGTTGTTTCTCAGGCATATTGTCAGTCACAAAAAGCTGGGTGTCCTGGGGATTTGGTGTGCTATAATCAACACACCAGCAGGTGGAGCTGTTGGCCTTCTGGAGGCTGTGCAGAAGCCCTCTGTGTCTCTTCCTGTCTCCCTCTCTCCCATCGCTTTCAGTCTCTATTCTGTTCTTTTTGTCCTTCTTTCTTCTTTCTTATGGTTACATTTGGAGATAGGGTCTCACATGCAGCTCTGGCTGGCCCAGGCCAGTCTGGCTTCAGTCACAGGTGTATATCACCACATCTGGTTTGACTTTTGTTTCTTTACCCCTGTGGCTTTGTGAGGCCAGTCACGTATACTCCTGAGCTCTGGCCTCTTGTAGTGACTGAATTAGGCCACAGAATCATCTGATTCATCTTAATTCCATGCTTAATTCTTAGCTGTATAAGCTAACATATTTATAGGATGTGGCATCTAAGGTTAGCATTATTATGGCTACTGTATTAAACACCAACACTGTTTGCATCTCTTTTCTTCCTTTCTTCTTCCTTCCTTTCATTTATTGATATTTCAGGTTTCTAGGGAACAAACTTTTCATACTAAGTATTTTCTCATTGAGATAGTAATTGTAAGTTGATATGCTGTGAAGACATCTTCTTGTGTTGGTGAAGCTCTTTGGTGAGCCAAAACTCAAGATGCCACAAGATCCCCCCTTTCTAGGGAGCCAGCTTCAGCTTGGCAGTTTCAGTAGGTCACTCCGGTCTCCCTTTCAGGCAGAGATGACACTATAATCCCCTGGGCACACATCATTGTTTTCCTGACCCAGATGAGCCGCTGGTCCAACCGGGACCATGTACATGGTTACTATGGACTTCAGCCATGAGACTATTGTTCCAGAGGCAGCCAGGCCGGTGACATGGGAGGTGTGGTCTGTGAGACAAGCCATCTTGATGGTGTCACTCAGCCGCACAGGTTCTGACGGCTTAATAAAGCAGTGTTGCTTACATCAGGAGGAGCTTCCATTTCTCTTGAACGTAGACGTCTGCCCTCACAATCATGGTGTCTTTCTGGTTCTCTTCTACCGTGAGGCTGTGCTTCCCCAGACAAACACGGGGGTCACAAAATGCCAGTCTCTCCTGATTATTCTCAATTTGAACATTCATTTATCTAAATGGTTTAGTTATTGGCACAAGTTGGCAATTAATGAATTTTTTTAATTTTTACTAAAACTGTTTTGTGTGTGTGTGTGTGTGTGTGTGTGTGTGTGTGTGTGTGATGGTATACATGCACAGAGATCAGAAGACAACTTGTAAGAATTGGTTCTCTACTTCCAATAAGTGAGTTTTAGGCCCAGAACTCAGGGCATCAGGTTTGGTGGAAACATCCTTACCCCTCAAGTCATCTTACCAGTCCATGAATTTTTTTCTTTTTTGAAATTGTGGGTTCTGTGTATCCTTTCATTACTTATAGTACAAAGTCTCCTCTCCTAGCAAAGTACTTTGTCGTGTTGTATTTGCTCTCCTGAAACAAAAGCTGCAGATAATGTTACATCTACAGACACGGCTGGAAAATCAACCATCATGTAAGGGTAAATAAAGGGGAGATCATTTATCATAAAATCAGTTCCACTGGGCAATTGTTCAAGCACTCTGCTGTTGGAAGACATATTCATGGAATAGGAGCCTCCCCATGCACAGAGATCTGCACGCTGCTGTTGGAAGACATACTGGTGGAGTAGGAGCCTCCCTCGCAGAGATCTGCACTCTGTTGTTGGAAGACATACTGGTGGAGTAGGAGCCTCCCCAATGCACAGAGATCTGCTGTTGTTGCCATTGCTGTTGACCCTGGCTGATGCAGTGTCTACTTGTAACTCAAGCTTGTTAGTATCTACCTGCGGCTTGAACAACTCTCAGAGATGTTGCAAACAATGTGAAGCTTAGCTTTCTCTGTAGTTTATTTACATTATGGGTGCATTCCTGGAAATGTCAGTAATATTTAAACTGTAAGTACAGGCTTTCGGGGCTTAGCCATGTGGCCCAGTGGTAGAGTGTTTGTCTACATGCATGAACTCCTGGGCTTGATCTTTACCATCAACAACAAAAAGGGACTTCATGCAACATGCAAAAGGGACTTCAGCTCCAGGCTTAGAGAATCATAAGCACTGAATTTGTGAAAACTGGGAGATATGCAGAGGGCATGGATGGGGTCCCCACTTCTATGACCTCATTGCAGTGTGTAGCCCATGAAGTCATTATGGCAACTCACAAGGGGTACTTATAAATTTTGCAGACTCTTTCTGGAAGTGACTTAATCCCTATTGAGAATTACTGATCAATGAGATCAGGGTTGTCACTAGGAGAGATGTTGGTAAACTTGGCCTTTGATCAATGCTGCTCAATGCTTCTAAATATTTAATCTGTTTAGACTCAATGAAACTTTCAATAACCCTACAACATTTGATCTTCCCATTTTGAAATAGGTTGGGATTAAAGGTTATCAAAATTAAGCAGTTTACCTTAAACACACACACACAAACTTGACTAATAAATAAATAAAGGGAATTTAAAACTAAGCAATTGTGTGCCAAACTTTGGTGAGTATTCACAGCATCCCCACTTTTTATGGTAATAGATTTTCAGTCCTGAATCAATCCCCTTCAGGTACATCATGATTCTGTTACAATTACTGACCGTGATCCATTGAGTCCCTCTCCAGTTGCCTGGCTCACCACACACCACACACACACACACACACACACACATTCCATTAGTTTTTCACCTCCATCTCCATGGAAAAAATGGTGCTATCATAGCTGCTTCAGATCTGTGAGTGACTGTATTAAAGACTGGTGGGAAAGAGTCAGGGCCATCCACTGGAAAGAGTATGTGTGTATGTAAAACTACTGGTTCCGTTCTGCACTCTACTAGCTATGCGCTATGGGAAGTAGGCTGAAAATTTAAAATTATACACACACAGACAGAGACAGACAGACGGGGCCAGGTGGACATCCTTGAGACAAGAATGCCAAGAATGCCTACTGCTCACTGCTCAGGGGCAGCTTATATAGGGCTCTGGCCACGCCCCAGCTCTCGGGATCTTTCAGCTGCAAACTCATCAGAACCCACGCCCCTGCCATCAGGTTCTTGCGCTCAGAGCAGCTGCAGGCTGCTCAGAGCAGAGGAAAACAAGTTGTTTACAAGAAATTCAGGATTTGGTGGTCAGCAGTCCCCAACATGTGTGTGTGTGTGTGTGTGTGTGTGTGTGTGTGTGTGTGTGTGTGTGTGTGATGTATTTTCTCCAAGGATGTGGTAATGTGGCTACAATTGCTTGGTAACTATATACAGCTGTGAGTAGATTCTAAACATTGAGATTGGCTTTGCCAGATGACTGTAGAGGTTTCCACACTTCCTTCTCAGCATTTCCTTCTCAAATGAATGAGCAGTTCAATTCAAGTTTCATGTTATTGCAAATGGAGCTGCCTGCTCGGCTTCCTACCCCAAGACTGCACCTCCTCGGTCCCTCTATTTAGTAGTTCCCAAGCTTGCGTGTCAGCTGACATCAGCCTGTACCCTGTCTCTGAAGGGAAGCACGGAGTCAAACAGCCTTCTGCCATGAGCTGTACACTGCAACCACTTTTCCAGTCCAATAGTTTTAAAAATACATTTATTATGTCTGTCTGTCTGCAATCCAGAAGAGGGCACCAGATCTCATTATGGATGGTTGTGAGACACCATGTGGTTGCTGGGGAAGGGCAGCAGGTGCTCTTAACTGCTGAGCCATCTCTCCAGCCCATACAGCCCAATTTTTATATTTTACTGTTATTGCGCATATATGTACAATGGTGTATGTTTGTGCGTGTGCATACCATGATGTGCATATGGAGGTCAGGAGTCAACTTTGTGGAGTCTGTTCTCTCTTTGCATTTTTTGTGAGTGTCAGGGATTGGTGTAAGGTTGGCAGGCGTTCACGGCAAGTGACCTTGCCTGCTGAAACGTCCCACTAGTCCCAGAATCACTTTTGTAAAGAAACTCTGTCCATGCTGAAAAACAGCTAAGTAAAAATGGGATTTTACTGTATGCCTTTGCCCTGTAGAACTCCATGTTTGTACACAGGAGTGCTGTACTTGGTAAGCCCATCGTCCTTCCCCACATATCATATTTGCGACGAGATGGGACATATTCAGATGAGGTGGCTGTGGACACTCACTCAGGTGCAAATTCCTTAAGCGCAGATAAACAAAGAGTCCTTAATTCAAAATTGAAGTTTGTGGCAGGGTATCCCAGGACTGTTAAAAGCACTTGGCATGAATTAGTTTCTTTGAAGGAAAAAGCTATTGGTGTACCCCATTTACAAGCAAAGAAACTGAGGTACAGTGTTTAGCCCAGTCAGACAGCTCCTAAACAGCAGTGGTGTTGACAGCCCAGGCATTCAGCTACAGGGCCTGCCCTCTGATGAGCACATTTTTGGCAAGCACATTTTGCTGACCTCCCTGAGGCAGGCCTTGCTCAGAGGCTAGATGTAGGGGCTGTACCTTTTCCTCCTTGACTCTCAGATGCAGGCTCTGGAGTCAGACCTGATAGTCCAAGTTCAGTCACTTCAAGTGACCAGTTTGATGTCCTGGCAAGTGAGCACATTTCACGAGGGTTTTGGGGAAGGAGTGAGGCTGTGCTTGGTGCCTCAGTGGCACTCCCCAGCCCCAGTCATAAAGATCAGTTCTGGCTCTTCCATTTCTGGTCATGAGGGTGGACAGGAGTTGACCTGCCCCCTGCAGAACTCCTTTGTGATGACAAGTAGGCTGGCTGAGATGCCTGGGCCAAGTACCACACAGGTAGCTGCAAAAGCAGAGAAGCTGCTGTGTGCAAGAACAGAGCTAGTTGATGGCCCAAAAAAAGCTTCTGCCATGCCTCAGAGTGTATTTGTCCATCTTAGCATCCAGGTCTCTATTAAAACACTTCTCTGCTTGCTTAGCAAAAAACACCTATTTAGAAACCTAATCTCTTTAGTCTCTGAAGCCTGATAAAAGCAAACTAGAGTCAGAAAAACAATCAAGCAAACCCAGGATAACTTGTGAAGCTCGTCTAGGATGATTAGATACAGCAAGGGAGAGATGCATCCAGGAATCAGAGCAGTGGATCAATCCAGTCGTTCACCAGGTATGTAACCTGAAACTCTGGCAGCGTTGACTTCTTCATCTGTAAAATAAGAATAATAAGCAGACTGGTGATGATGCATGCCTTTAATCCCAGTACTCAGGAGGCAGAGACAGGCAGAGCTCTGTGAGTTTGAGACCAGCCTGGTCTACAGAGCAAGTTCCAGGACAGGCTTCAAAGCTACAGAGAAACCCTGTTTCAGAAGAAGAAGAAGAAGAAGAAGAAGGAGGAGGAGGAGGAGGAGGAGGAGGAGGAGGAGGAGGAGGAGGAGGAGGAGGAGGAGGAGGAGGAGGAGGAGGAGGAGGAGGAGGAGGAGGAGGAGGAGGAGGAGGAGGAGGAGGAGGAGGAGGAGGAGGAGGAGGAGGAGGAGGAGGAGGAGGAGGAGGAGGAGGAGGAGGAGGAGGAGGAGGAGGAGGAGGAGGAGGAGGAGGAGGAGGAGGAGGAGGAGGAGGAGGAGGAGGAGGAGGAGGAGGAGGAGGAGGAGGAGGAGGAGGAGGAGGAGGAGGAGGAGGANGAGGAGGACGAGGAGGAGGAGAGAAGGAAGAGGAAGAAGGGGAGGAGAAGGGGAGGAGGAAGAAGAGGGGCAGGAGGAAGAGGAGGAGGAGGAAGAAGAGGAGCAGGAGGAGAGTTGGTGCTGTGAGATTGGGGTGCCTGATTTTAAGGCTTCAACAATTACCAGCTATGTTCCCAGTGCTGCCTGTGGCCATGCTCACTACAGAGACGTGCACTAAACAGTGGTTTAATAAGAAACAATTGTGTTATGTGTGGGGCTCCCTGGTGTTCCTCTGCTCCTTGCACTGTTACGTGACAGCTCTTTAGAGCCAAAGGGTGCTTTCCTCTGAGTAATGGTTCTAATTTACAACTCATTAGACAGATTTCCCCTTCCACAGCACTGAGTCAACTGAGAGAGCGGGCCGGGCTGGGCTGTTGCCGTGGAGATGCAGAATATTTTGTGAAAACACTTGGCCTGGAGGACCGTTGATGAGTCACACTCAGGGATGGGTCCTGGAAAGGCAACTGCTTTCAATTAAAACTGTCAGACTGAGCCGTAAATCAGAGGCGGCTGTGACTGGGAAGGCTGGTTGGTTTGTTATGTGCACATTTTCTCCCGTTTCTTCCTCTAGGAAGAAGTTTTGCGCTCTCACATGTGCTGAGAAGCTGCAAGATGAGATCTAATAAAATAAATTTCTACTTCCTTGTATAGTCTCCACACAGCTAACGTAGTGGGGGGGGGGGTGGCCTCATTCTGTCTCCTGTCCACGAATATACCTGTGCATGAGACAGGCATGATGAGACATACTCCTCAGAAGTTTCTTTTTAGTTGACTATGATTAGGGGTATTTTTCAACTGAAAGAATCTGAACAACTACCAGGTGACATGATTTCAAGCTGCAAAAATCTGCAACTTACTAATTGAAGTCCGCAAATCTGTATCAGGCAGTCAGAGGTGCAGTATTGCTCACGATATCCTGGGAGGGTGTGTCACAAACCTCCAGTGGCTAGTTTGAATTAATATCGCTCAACCTTACTCACTACCATAGCATAGTAGGCAGGAACAGAATATAGACATGTCCTTCAGAGTATGACATAATAATACAGTCAGTCTCTATTTTGAGACAGGGTCTCAACCTGTAGCCTTGGTTAACCAGGGACTTGTTATTTACCCTACGCTAACTTTTCAGCCTGTGGTGGTCCTCTTGCCTCTTCCTCTTGCAAGCTAGAATTACAGAGGTAAGCCACCATACTGATGAGTTTGCTTTTCTTTTTGATAGGCTCTAGTTATGTAGTTTGATGTCCTAGAACTCAGGATCTTGGGGAGATGTAAGAGTATGGGCCTGTACCACTATACCTGGCCAAGTTAGACCAGACTGAGCTGCGACCATGGAAGAGCTACCATGCTGACCACTCTGTAAGAACAGCTCTTGCTTATCTCAGCATGGCTGTCTGGTTGGTTACAGTCTAGGTGAAAGAGAAGACCATAGGTTGCTGCGGTGGTCAAAGAAGGTGGGACATCACAAGACCCTTAAAGGATGAGGAGGGAAGAGAGAAGAGGCATCCAGGGAAGGGACAAGAACAGGACAACAGTGCAGAGGTTGGGTTCTAACACCAGAATCTGGCCCAGTAATGACAGACTAAGGGAAAGTCAGAAGCAGGGAATATCACGGTGCAGGGATGTTATTAGAATATGGGGGTTCATAAGCAAGACTGCAGTGGTCATGTAGCTGGAAAAACTGCAGAGTCCAAACAGGAGGCAATTGAAGCTCTTGGGAAAGCTGGGCCCTCGTAGGAGAATTGCCATGGGTTTTTAGGCTACTTATGAGTTCCAGACTAGTTTGGGTAATAGAGTAAAAGGCCTGCGTCAAACAAGCAAAAACCCTATCAAGCTAGGAAAAAGATGAAAAGAATATAGAATCCAGCCACTCCAAATTATAATAAAGCATATATAAGAAAATACCCCAGCACAATTCTGTAAAGAATGAAGGATCTAACAAAGCATGACATTAAAGTAATTTGAGATCAAGTAAAAGATAAAAATTAAGAAGACAAAGAAAATACACTGAAATTACAAAATCAAGTGAAAAACTTAAGAGCATAATCTATTTACAATGATACTTCTCAAAAATAATCATTGATCTTTTAGTGATTAATAGCTAAAATGTGAAGACTTATACTTTAAATACAAAGAGATTAATAACAGGATTTTAGTTTTTAATCCTCTCTCTCTTCTTGAGACAGGGTATCCATAAGTTGATCTGGCTGTGCTAGAACTCAATTTATAGACCTGGCTGGCCTTAAACTTGCAGCAATCCTCCTGCCTCTGTCTCCTGAGTGCTAGGATTACAGATGGCATGCCACCATGCCTGAAAATTTAACCTTTAAAAAAAAAAAAACCTGTGTGTATACGTGTGCATGCATGTGCCCTGACAAATGTGCAAAATTCAGATGCTAACTTCACAATCAGTCCTTGTCGTCTATCTTGTATGATGTAAGATCTCTGTTCTGCTTCAGATTCCAGAGTAGCTGGGCCACAAACTCCCACAGATGCTCCTGGCTCTGCCTCCTGAAAAAGCTCTGAGTTGATGGACTCCTGCTACTGCCCCTGGCTTTTGTGGGTTCCGAGAATCTCAGTCTAAGACCTCATGCTTGAGGTAAGTGCTTTACCAACTCAGCCATCTCCCAGACCACAGATTACAACTTTTAATGAATGGATTAAATTTGTTACAGCTCCAGAAGGACTTTAAGCTGTCCCTATAGCAGTTATTGTTACAGTTCAAGGGCTGACATTTAACCCTGGACAGTAGCTAGTGCAACAGCTCGCAACTCGAGGCTGTGAGAAGCCTTGCCCATAGACTTGGAACCTCCGGGAACTTGTCCAGCAGTTAGGGCTGTAGTTTCCCCTCTGTATTTCCTCAGTCTGTCATCTCCACAGCCTCTGCTCTCGGTGGCTGCTTTTCTCCTCTTTCTGTGTCAGCTCAGCCTTTCCTGGGAAAAAAAAAAAAAAAAAAAAACTCTAAGGGACATAAGTTTGCAACACTAGGGGGAAGCACAAGAGGGCGCCCGACAACTGGCTTGAGGACAGCCAAATCACCTTGCTCACACAGTCAGGTTAGTGTGTGATGAGGACCTACAAAACCAATGTGTCCTGTGGGCATCTGGAAGCCAAAAAACCAGTCTAAGGGTCCAAGCTCTGTCACCACCTGTGCATGATCTTGAAAGTCATTTGCATCTGAACATCCTGTACCAAAATACTAGATGAGCTCAAGGCCCCTAAGTAACTCCAGCATTCTGTGATTCAAAGGCACTAGCTCAGACAGGCTCTGTTCACTGCTCCACCCCACTGGCCCACTCCTCCGTGAGTAATTTCCCACATAGGAGAAACTACTACCTGCCACTACAGACAAACTCAGACTGGAACCTTTATTGGGTGGTCAGGAAAACATGAGAAAACAATAGCAAAACAGAACCCAGGTCCCCTGCCCTTTCCTTGTCTGAAGTTGTTTGTAAAGTAAACTTGAACAAGGAGACACTACCTTCCAACTCGGGTGCACGTTTGTATCTTTTCATTCATTTTCTTCTTTGAAATGGGGTCTCATTAATTAACCCTAGCTGGTAGACCACAATGGCCTGGAACTAATAGAGATCCACCTGCCTCTGCCTCCCAAGTGCACGGATCAAAGGCGCATGCCACCACACCAAGCTAGTTTTCTATTGTTAGGAAAAATTCAGCAGCTCAGCTGACACAAATACTGTCTTACACTTCCATAGTCTGCCATAGTCAGAAGTCTGCCATAGTCATGCTGGGATAGAATCCAGGGGTCCACTTGTTGCAACCCTTTTCTGAAAGTCTAAGGAGTCTGTCTGTAATCCCGGCACTCAGGAGGCTAAGGCAAGAAGAATGATAGTTTGATGTTGGGGGCTGTGGACCCCCAGACCCTGGATTTCCTGTAAACAACTTGTTATGCTTGCAGCTGCTATGAGCAAAACAATTTTTTTTTCCTGTGTTTGCAGCTGCTCTGAGCACGAGACCCTCAGGAATTTCTGATAGCAGGGGAGTGGTTTCTGGTGGGATTTGCTAAGGCTATCAGTTAAGGATCCCTATATAAGCTGCCCTGAAACACAATAAAGGGAACATTCTTGTTTCAAGGATGACCCGTGTGTCTTTGTGTGTTTAAATCTCCAGGCCCTTGCTGGAAACTTGCAAACCGCAAACTGTCTTGTAGTGCAGGCACCACACAACAGCCATAGTACCGTAATACACATAGTACAGGCAGATGCTACAATTTGAGATCTGTCTGGGCTGGATAGTGAATTTGAAGTCAACTTAGACAACTTTTATTTTGATCCTGAGTCTAAATAAAAACTAGTATAGCTTTATACTGGTAGGTCAATAGCCTGGCCTATGTGCAGACATGAGTTTAATCCCCATCTTCAATGAAAACGTCTCTTTACCTACTTTGATTTTTTGGTTGAATTCAGCTCTTGGCTTCTATTTCTATGTGTAATGTCTTGTCTGTGTGCAAGTCTATGCACTGTGTGCATGCTTGGTGCCCATGTACCCTGGAACTCGAGTTAAGGATGGTGTGAGCTGCCATGTGGGTTCTAGGATCAAACCCTGCTCCTCTGGAAGAGCAGCCAGTGCTCCTAACAGCTGAGCCATCTCTCCTGCCCTTTGTTTTTCAAAGTATTTTCAAAGTCAAGAACTGGTGGCCAGTACTCAGCCTCCATCTCGCTCCTTCTTTCTGCCCTTTCACTTTTCTAATGACACTAGGAAAGCTCCTCCCCTTCTAGAAACTGACATGACTGAATTGGTGCTGCACAGAAGAGCCCATGACCTCCCATCTCGCCATCCTTGGCCATTCAGCGTACATATAATCTCTTTGACACGCAAGATCACCTATTCTCAGATTATGAGGATTCCACGCAGGTGTATTTAAGAGAGGGAAGTATTATTGTCCCTACCTCCAGTACCACTACCCCACCCTTCCTCTGCCCCCAGGTAGATTCTTTTTCTAAAGTTAAGAAAACAATAGACATGGTGGCACATGCCTATTTTCCTGCACTCAGGAGGCCAAGGGCAGAAGGACTAGGAGTTCAAGTGCATCCTGGACACAACACTAGTGAGTTTGAGGAGAGCCTGTCTATATAGGAAACTATAAGGAGAAGGAGGGGGCTGGAGAGATGGCTCACCAGTTACGAGCACTGCCTGCTCTTCTAAAGGTCCAGAGTCCAATTCCCAGCAACCACATGAGATCTGGTGCCCTCTTGAGGAAGAGACCTGGTCAGTCTTGGACCGTGACCATGAAACTGCTGTATACGGGCTGCCCCATATATAGCATACTTCACCATGATAATAAGGAGGAGGAGGAGGAGGAGGGGGAGCAAAGTAGAAATAAGAACTATGGGGCTGGAGATGGCTCAGCAGTTAAGAGCACGGACTGTTCTCTTGGTAGACCAGTCAGAGTTTGCTTCCCAGTACCCACATTGGACAGTTCACACTCACATACATACCATACCACACAGATACATGTATAATTAAAAATAATAAAATCTTGGGGGGGGAGAAACACGAGTTAATTCTTGTTCATACATGCTAAGCCATAGGTTGTCTTCTGAGTCACTAAATATTGATCCTGGGGAGATGAAAATATTAATGATCATTAGTGTTTCCCATGGGGTAGCATGGACAGAATTCCAGACATTGAAAATTCTGGGTTTTTTTTCTCTTTTTTATCACATGGGATATTAAAAATATGCCTAATTCTGTGGGTGTAAAAATTTCTTCAAAGCAGTTCTCAGTGGCTGAATGTATCCTGGAGCTTCTCATTCCTACCTCAAGAAATTCTGTGTTTATAGGAATCTTTTAGAAAGTCTGGTCTTGCCCAAGGGGTTAGTTTGTTTCCACCTTCAGTGCTAGCTAGCTCCACCTGGGAGCAGGATCTGCAACACTGACAAAAATGGATTCTTTAACAGGAGACCATAAATAAAAGATTTAAGTTTCTATTTTTCAGGCCCTCCATCTGCTTAGGCTGTAAACTCCAGATTGGGTGGTTTGCTGTCCTCTTACATCAACATAACACAGACTAGAGTCACTAGGGAAGAGGAACTGCCTCCATCAGATTAGCCCATGGGTGTGTCTGGGAGCTGTGTTTTGGTTGATGTTTGATGTGGGAGGGTCCAGCTCACTGTGGGCCAGGCCACTCCTGGGCAGGTGATCCTGGGCTCTGTAAGAAGCAAGCTGAGCAAGCCCAGCCATTAAGTAGTGTTCCTTTGTGGTCTCTTCTGCTTCAGCTCCTGCCTACTGGCTTCTGCTCTGGATTCCCTCAATGGTAGATATGATGTGGAAGTGTAAGCCAAATAAACCCTTTCTTCCATGAAATGGTTGTGGTCCAAGTTTTATCACAGCACTCAAAAGAAAACTAACACAGATGGTTTTTAACTCTCCTTGGCCCCTCAATTTCTAAGAGCTGAGCCTAATGCTTTATAAATGATGGGGAAATACTCCGCTGCTGAGCTGCATCCCCAGCTCTACCTCGTATAGGAATGGTAGAAATGTATCCATTTAGTATGTATTGGGTACCTGGCCAATAAAATAGAATCCTGCAGCAGCCCAGAGCTGGCCGATGATGAGGCAGCTTGTCCCTATGGCTCTCTCTCGTCTGCCAGCTCTGGGCTCCTAGGGACAGGCTGGCCCTGCCGGACTGGAACTTGTGCATTTCCCATTTTTGTTCAGTGATGAGACAGGAACCAAAGTTTCCTTACGTGATGTCCATTTGTTTGATTATTAAAAAAAAATTGTTCCCATTTTACAGCAGCAAGGAAAATAGACACCGTCCTTTAACTTTTTCTTAGCATTTCTTTGGAACAGAATTTTATCTTGCATACTCTGGCCCAGAAAGGAAACAAAGTTTGTTTTGAAGAGGATGGAAATGTATTTCAACGCTTTCTACTCTGGTGTTTGATTCTGATAAGCAAAACTAGGGAAATGTTGTTGGGAAAGGGGTTTTCTTAGCCTTCTGTTAAAAGGTGCATGGCTTTTCTGAATATTATTGTGACAGATTGTTAGGCAGTTTTTCCTTCACAGAAAAAGCTTTTTCATTTCTGGTTGTGACCAAACACTAAGAGAGAGGGCAGACAAAAAAGACAGACAGGCCGGGCTCTAAGACCAATCCTAAAACTCTTTAGCCAGAGTTATTTCATCACTTAACCTCTCTAATGCCCCAATGCCCACATCTCGGAAACGAAACAATAGCCACTTAAGGCAGTCAGGTCCTTAGTTCACAACAACAGAAAGCAGCTACACATTCTGTCACGCACTGAGGTTGCTGGGTGGCTTTCGGACCCTGTAGAAAGGAAGATGACTAGGGCAAAGTAGGCCATGCAGCTGCAAGGACACCAGAAGCATGTTACAAAGCCCATCTGAAGGAGCTAATGCTTCCTGTAACACGAAGTCTTGTTGACACTACCTGTCCCTCTCTGCTCAGGGAAACCAGTGTCATAGATTCTCTAGACCCTGTGTTCTTAGTGCACCCACATCCGAGTCCCTGGAATGAGCAGAATGCATTTTTGATGAACTTAGGTCATCCCTAGCAGCAAAGGAGTCTGGGAAGACAAGAGCAGAATGCAGTGTTGCAGATTCTACAGAAAAGGTGGATTCTTCTCACCCTCCTGTCCACTGGAACTCCCAAGACTAGAAACCGTCTGTAAACAGGAAGGAGCTCCCAAGACTAGAAACCGTCTGTAAACAGGAAGGAGCTCCCAAGCGGCAAGAGAACTCCACCACCACCAAAAGGGTCACAGGAAAGAGGGAAGACAGGAAAGCAGGAAGGAAGGGAGGGAGGGGAAAGAAAGGGAAGAAAGAAGGAAAGAAGCATAAGATAAGAAGGGGCGGGGGGAAGTGACGGACTTGACTCAGTGGTTAAAATCATTGGCTACTTGTCCAGAAGTTCCAGGTTTGATTCCCAGCACCCACATGGCCCCTTATAACTGTCCATAACTCAAGACCCAAGGGATCCAAAGCCCTCTTCTGGCCTACGAGGGCACTCCATGCACAGATACATATGCAGGCAAAACACCCGCACAAATAAAAAGCAAACAAACAATCAGAAAGAAAAGAGAGGAAAGGAGGACTGCATGACAAAGAAAGGAAGAGGCTGGAGAGATGGCTGACTTGGACGGTACCTGCATGTGGGTCCCCAGACTCGGGCATCTGGAACAAACCTGTCAGGAGGTTCAGGTTCCTGGCAGGCTAAAATCTTTCTGCGGCACCTTCTGGATAAGGATTTGAGAGGGAGTAAGTAAGCTGGCACACAGAGCGTGCAGCATAGTTGCTGGCATCTATTATAGTCAATACTCACTGTTTTCAAGGGTACTCCTGATTGGTAAACAGGTTAGGGTCATGAAGAATTTATAGGTGACGTTAAGCTTTGAAATCAGGAGGCTTGATTTAAGTCAAAGCTTGATTTTAAGCAAGCTAAAAAAATATTAAGTCATTGTTTCCCAGTATTTAAAAATGTTTATTTTTTTGGTAAAAGCATTGATGTTTTCATTGAAAAAGCATGAATATAAAAACTTTCCTGCTACAAAGATTTTTAAAAAATAAAATCATCTGACCTAGTTTTCCTAATTTTTAAACCTGCTTCTTGTTAAAAAGAAACTAATTTCTCTAAATTCTCTAAACTAATTTCTCTAATTTCTAGAAATTGTTCAGACAGGTCCTGAGTTATATTGGTTTCTCTTAGGACACTAACTTACTGCCGCCTGCTCTTCCTTGGGCATGTTTGCTTTGAACTCCTGAACGTAAGTAAAACGTTTAGTAGAAATGAGAAATCACCATATCCCTAAATGAATTTAAATGAAATTGCACATGATTTTTCTAATCACCAAGTGCACTGAAATTAGATGCCCTGGAGGCGTGCATTTGGCTTAGAAATATTATCTGTTGGCTTCCATGAGCAACAGAAGAATGTCACCACTCAAGGTTCAGCTGGCTCTATGTGTGACTCCTTCCCACAAGCACATGCTCACTAGTCCTGTCATCGCATGTTTGCTGAGCTCCCAGCACACCTTGAATGTCATGTAAGGCCATGAAAACACAGTGGTGATCCCTGTATTTAAGTTGTTAAAGTCCACCAGGTAAGACAGACGCATAAGCGAACAACTGTAGCATTGACACGAGTGGGAATCGGTGCATATACAAATAGCAGGGGTGGCCGAAGAAGGAAGCAGGGAGAAGGACTAGCCTAATCAGGGAGGCATGGCATGTGCACTGACTGGAAGGCACAGAGCGTCCTGTGCCTTGGGGAATGGCAGAATAAGGCCTGTGGCTATACTCATAAAGACCTAATTCTCATCAGGTTATATGGGTTCCAAGAAGTGAAGTCTAATCTGTCAGGGTGGCAGAGGTGGCAGAAGGGGCTGATGATCAAGGCTTCCCTTTCACACTATTGTGCTGTTGGGAATCTGATGCCCTAATAATACAGAAATCTTGCATCCAAGTGGGGTTACCGGTTCTCAGCAGAGGCAAGTAAATGGAAGGAAGGGTCAGGAGCAAACCGAGTGAGCACAATATGTACATGTAGGCTTTCTCTTTCTTCTTTCCCCACTCATGACCTCCCCCACCACTGGCAGTCACCACTAGAAGGCAAACTGTCAGACCCAGATTGCGTTCTTTGAATCGGTGATTGACCTACTCAGTCACATGCAGCCTGCCTCTTCTGTTGCCAAACTGTAGAATTTGTTAGTAGACTTTGGGAATCTGTTGCTCTATTATCAAGCCTACTTGTAGATCAGTTCAAAATCATGAATTATTTTGACAGTGATGGCTCTTCAAAGGCAACATAGCTTCTGCCATTTTTGTTGAAAGCTTTTGCGTACTTTCTTGAGTTGGAGGTCTGTGTTCACAGAGTGACTCGGGGGGATTGGAAGGAAGTGTGTCACAGCATCTCATGCCCCTCTGAGCCATGTCTTTCCGGTTCAGCTTCTATCTTATTTGTAACTCGTTTGAGCATGGGACTGGTTCTTTGCATTTACATAAAACACTTCTGGTGCTAAACATGTGACATTGCCAGGTCTGTTTGCAAAACTTCACACTGTACCTGGAAAGGTGATAGGGTTTCTCTGGTGCCGTGATGAGCATCAGAGAGATGGTCTGAAATTTGCACAGTACTGGTAGAAACAGATAACTAAAGACATTTTAGCAGAAGCTCTATATATTTCAGAAAACAACGGGATACTCTTAGAGCAGATACATGGGGCACAGAACTGGCACCTGGGGTTCAGAATGTCTTCTTTCATCAGTCCTGGGGTAGGACCCTGGGGTGAGCACATGCTCTGCCTCCACTCCCTGGAACTACTTGCTGTACCTCTGAGCTAGGAACCCAGCTCAGGGGTGATATTTAAGTGGATGATTCGGGTTTGGATTAATAAGATGATGGTAATGGATAGTGCCCTAGAAAGACTGTGGGCAAAGGCCCCGAGGAAAGAGACCATGAGGAGCTAAGAGAAGTTTTGTGGACAGTGGGATAGACTGCAGATTGGTGAACACAAGGATGACGTTGAGAAAAAGACTCTGGAGCCTGATGATGGAAGGACTTTTAGACTATATCTAGGAGACTGTCTCAGAGTGGGGGATCCCAAAGAAGGAACTGAACCAAGGGTTTAAATTTTTATTAGCCAATTTGTTAATCTATATGTATGTTTTATCTTAGACAAGGGTCTCAATATATTGCCTAATCTGTCATTAAATTTCTGGATCATATAATCCCACTGTTTCAACCTCCCTAGTTAGCAGGATCAATGGCCTGGTTCAGATGGTTTATTTGCAAGGTAATTCTCAATAAATCAATAATGAAGAGTTGGAGAAATAAGACAGGAAAGGAAGAAAGCCCATAAAGTCTGTGGTAGCAGATTGCTGCCCCGAGGACTTGGAGCTCAGTCACCGAGTGGCTGTGTAGAACAGGCCTCTAAGCAGTGAAGCTGAGCTGAGAAATAGGGGTGTTGGTCCCACACTCTCACCCCTTGCTATTTGGGGTTGCTCCTGGAGCTTCACTTTCTGGCACTGTTGGGCTGCCTCCAGCTCCTGAGAGAATTCCTCAGGCAGAGCAGCACAGAAAGTCACTGTGCAAGGGAGCAGAGGACGGGCAATAGCTTGTGCAGACATGAGGGCGAGCACTGGCAGCCTCTTCTGGAAGACTAGCTTTATCCTGAGGACACACAGGATCCATTGCAACATATTCAAGTATGCATTTCTGAAAGTTCAGTTTGGCCCAATGAACAAGATGGACTGGGACAGGATGAAACAAATAGGAAGGTGAATTGAGAGTTATTATAATTTCCTTTCTGCATGCCCGTGTGAATGTTCCTGAACTCTGAGGTCTGCTTGCCCACCTGTCTAAAGAGGTAGGGGGCAAGGGGAGTGTGTTCATGGTGACTGTGAGAGGCCTGTGGGATGGGCAAGAGCGCTGTCCTTCTGCTGGCATTGAGATGGGATTTCGCAGATCCACCCAGGAATGGATTCAAGGTGGGAAGAAAAGAGGGCCCACCGCATTGTCATTGAGGAAGACAGCACATAAGGAAGAAAGGGATAAACTAACAGGGACATGCTAACAGGAAGAATAAGAATGAAACTGGGAGGCAGGAGGAAAATCAGCAGCTTGAGATGTCAGGGAACACAAGGAACAGTGTTTTAAAACAGGAAATGGCCAACAAGAATAGACATTGTGGATGGCCAGATTAGTTAAAGACAAATAAATGAAAAATAAAAACACCTGTTGAAGATGCCTTGTAGATGTCTGATTCAATGAAAACCAAAAGCGCTCTCACTGGAGAACCTGGGCCTGACCCAAAAGCAACACTTCCTTACCCACAGTGTTCTTAGAGTTCAAGTTCTCTGCAGCAAGTGTTCTGAAAGTGACCAAGATGTTCTTGAGTCCTCGATTTATGACTTGATAAGCCAGTAGCAAAGAGCTTCTGTCAGAGCCAGCACATGGTGCCGTTTGGTGCAGAGCTCGCAGAAAATCTGCCCTTCATTAATGTTTGACCAGCTCCGTACCAAAGGTCTGACTAGAGAGAACAGTCGCGTTCTTCCTCCGTAAGTGACACATCCTACAGGGTCACCTTGTCCTCCTCCCAACAAGGTGCCAGGTGTCTACTACGGTCTGTGTTACAAATGAGAAAGCGGAAGCTCCAAGGGGTCAAGAATCTTGCCAGAGGCCACAGAAAAGGTGATGAAGCAAGAATTTGAAATTAAGTCTCCCTGACTCCAAAGCTCTTGACTTGCCAACAAAGCATTGTTATGTCACTCGGAGACAGGAAGGGACCTGCTGGGTTGGAGCATGAATTATTACACTTTGTAATAGTTCCTGGCACCTAACTTGCTTCCCAGGATTTTGTCTTTCTTCCTTCAATCGTTTGAACCTAAACTTAGAAAGAGTTGCAGGACCAACCATAGCGGATATTCATATAGTGCCAACCATTGTTCCAGGTATTTGAGGACTAATGACACAATCCTAGGTCAACCTTTCAAAGGAAGTTCTGTTATCGCCATTTACAGAGGAAATAAAAAAGAGGCACAGAAGTTGGTAGTGGTGGCCCACGCCTTTAATCCCAGCACTTGGGAGGCAGAGGCAGGCAGATCTCTGTGAGTTCGAGGCCAGCCTGGTCTACAAGAGCTAGTTCCAGGACAGCCAGGGCTACACAGAGAAACCCTGTCTTCAAAAGTAAAACAAAACAAAACAAAAAAAGGCACAGAGAGGCTAAGTACTTTGTTCAGGGCTATGCAGCCTTCAAGTACCAAAGCTAGCCAGAAAGCCTGGCTCCTAAGTCTGGGTTTCTGAATCATTATTATACTGTGATGTCTCAGATGGAGATAAATGTCTCTGATTTGGAAAATGACCAGTTCCTGATTTTCTGATCTCCTTATCTATTCAGTAGTTTATTCGGCTCAAGGCATAGAATTTGGAGTCAGAACTGGGTTTGGATTATAGCTCTTTTGCTCAAAAAAAATTGTATTACCTTGGTCAGGGTCAGAGATCAGTTTCTTCTTGCAGCTCAGTTTCTCCTTCAGAGATGTGAGAATAGTAAAAATACTCAGCTCTTCTTGTGGGAATGAGAAGGGGTGTGCTAATAGCTAAGGAGTGCAGCTGGAGTGCTGAATGTGGGCAATAGATAGTGTGTGTGTGTGTGTTACACGCATGCATGCACATGGGTGTGTGTGCAGTAAGTACCTGTACAGAGGCCAGCAGAGGACTTTGGGTATCATCCTTTATTGTTCTCTGATTCGCTTAAGACAGGGTCTCTAGCTCAACCTAAAGCCTGCCATTGTTGTTTTGGTTTTGGTTAGGGTGACAGCTGGCGAGCCTTCAGTAATCCTCTCTTTCTGTACTCCATCCCACCCCAGCAATGACTACAGGTGCTCCCAGCCACACTTAGCTTTTTTACATGGGTGGTGAGGAACCGAATTCAGGTTCTCTGCTTACTACGCAGCTGCTCTTACCCACTGAGCCTCAACTCCTGGTGTTTCCTATTTTTAAAAGCATGCCCCAAAGACCATCACAGGCCATGACTGGGCCACAGATCTGCATGGCTTCAGAGCTGCAGCATGTAATCCCTGTAGAAACAACCTCACACACCTCCATCACATGCTGTACAGCCCTTCTTTGACTTGGTCAACACAATGAGTAGCTTTGTCAGTTTTCGCCCACTCAGTGTCTTTGGCTCGTGCCCCTTCCCACCTCACTGAGATGAGCAATCAGTGCTGAGAAGGCAACACCAGGACCAGACTGGAAGCTGGAGACTGTGGAGCAGGCACTAAAGCTGAAACGGGGTCTCCGAGAGACAGGTGGAGACCACAGGAACTGCCAAGATCACACAGAGAATCCACAATGCTGTCAACAGATCCCAAAAGGGAACTCGCAATCACAAGCTAGTGCCTGAGCAAAGCAAGGATTTGGCAGCAAATCTAGCAGATAACAATCTCTTACTAGTCATTACAGGAGTCCTTTTGTAATTCTACCACCCTCAGTCCCACCCCCAGCAGTCAAACTTCCATACTTTTTTTTTTTTTTTTTAATTTTCAAGACAGGGTTTCTCTGTAGCTGTAGAGCCTGTCCTGGAACTAGCTCTTGTAGACCAGGCTGGCCTTGAACTCACAGAGTTTTTTTTTTTTTTTTTTTAATTTTCAAGACAGGGTTTCTCTGTAGCTGTAGAGCCTGTCCTGGAACTAGCTCTTGTAGACCAGGCTGGCCTTGAACTCACAGAGATCTGCTGCCTCTGCCTCCCGCGTGCTTAGATTAGAGGTGTGTGCCACCATCACCCAGCTGCTTCCATGGATTTTTTAAGGTGCATCTAATATTTGTATTTTGATCCATTTTTACTAGTCATGGAGCTCTGTTACCCTTTAAAAATTCTTTACACAAATTTTAAGCCACTAAGATAAATTTTAATGATTTAATCATTTGTGAGCATACACATAAGTAGCATTAAGTAAACTGTGTATAAAAGCTTTAGAACTCTCAGCATCTTGCAAAACTGAAGCTCCCTGCTCACTGAAGAACAACGCCTAGTTTTTCTTCCTCACACTTCAGATCTCTGGGGACTCTCATGACAGTCTCTATGAGGAGGCGCCCCTCAGCATCTGCCTTTTGATGACTGACCTATTGCATTTAGCACAAGGTTCATCTATACCGTAACAAGTACTGGTTATGTCCTTTTTATGGCTAAATTTAACTTTTTTGTAACCTGGCCCTTCCATCTGTGACCTGAAAATGGTACCAGGAATTCTGCTCCTTAGGAGGCTGCATTAATGTGAAAGTTTCTAGATTTCTCAAGGTGGTCTAAGAAAACAAACTGGAGAGAATCAGTGTTAAGAAGAGAAGTCAAGACTGTTAACATCTAAACTAAGGGTTAACTTTATGTCCTAAGGTGAAACAGGGGTATACCTGAGTAGAAAGAGAAGTCAGAGCCTGGGAAGAAGGGATTCTGGTGAGGTAGTGAAGAGCCTATGGAAGCAGAAGAGATGGAAGAGACGCTAGAAGTTTGCTGCTGTGTGCAGCTCATCCACTTGAGGTGGGCTTGGCCAGCACCAAAGTGTTGTTCTTAGCAGAGGAATCTATCTATCTATCTATCTATCTATCTATCTATCTATCTATCTACCTATCTATCTATATATCTATCTACCTATCTATCTCTACCTATCTATGTATCTATCTATGTATCTATCTACCTACCTACCTGCCTATCTATGTATCTATCTATGTATCTATCTACCTACCTACCTGCCTATCTATCTCTACCTACCTATCTATCATCTATCTGTCTGTCTGTCTATCTATCTATCTATCTATCTATCTCTATCTATCTATCTACCTATCTATGTATCTATCTATCTATGTATCTATCTATCTACCTACCTACCTACCTACCTATCTATCTCTACCCACCTATCTATCTGTCTGTCTGTCTATCTATCTCTATCTACCTATCTATATCTATCTATCTACCTATCTATCTATCATCTATCTATCTATGTATCTATCTACCTATCATCTATCTTTTTCTCTCTCCTGTGAACATCTTTCTGTGTGTGTTTTACACGGGGTAGCCAGGGAGTGCAGACAACAGGAAAACCCCTCCAGGAGGGCATTTTATTTGGAGGCCCATGTTTTGCACACAAGCTCTGTTTTAATAGAAATCTATCTAAAATGACCTCATCAGGTAAAGAGGGTGGTCTAGAAAAGTGCTCCTTCTTCAGGATGTAACTTGGATTGGCACAGCCAGTTCCTCACTCATCTCCTTGCCCAGGCTGGGCAGAGCATAGGCTCAGGGACCTGGTGCTGGGGTATGTTCTTGTCTTCCTCACCCACATCCTGGCTTCAGTACTCTAGCCTATACTTGTTTGTCTAATCACTACACACACTTAAACCAATAACTATTGAACTAATTCACAAGCACGTGTTCACTGAGGGCAGGAGAGTTCTTGTGAAGATCACAGGCTCTAGGGTGGAAATCTGTTACTGGTATTTTGTTAAATGCTCTTACTCTCAAGCGCCTTCTAAATATTTATATATACACTCATAGCTGCTCTATCCCTTGGCCAGAGAGGTTTCTATAAAAAGAGCGAGATTTATTTATTTTATTATTGTACATGTAAAAGTGTTTTTGGCTGCATATGTGTGTGCACTGTGTAATTGCCCGGCACCTTGGGAGAACCAAAGGAAGGAATGGGATTCCCTAGGACTGAAGTTACAGGTGACTCTGATCCTCCACATGGGTGCTGGGAATCAAAACCAGTCCTTAGCAAGAGCAACACATGTTCTTAACCACCAAGCCATCTCGCCAGCTCCAAGAGAAGCTTCCTTTTGCAGTGGAAAGCAGTCAATGTAAAGATGCCAAACTTGTCAAAGCAAAAAGAATATGAGACTGAATGCTCAACTCTAAGTCTCAGGGACATGGAGGAGGAAGAGGAGGCTGAAAGAACTTAATGGAAGATAGGGAGGAATGAAATGCCATCTCCTGGACATGATGCAGTGATTGTACACACAGACTCAAATAGTTGTTGCTACCTATATACTCCCTGGACAAAGTCAGCCTCCCCAAATTCTCACACAGATGGGGAGATTCTCCAGACCCTGCCTCTTACTGAGGAATCCTTGGCAAGTTAATAGCTGGCAGGGAGAATCATCCTGTTTAGAGAGTGTGGCCACCGATAGGTTCCCATGCTCTATCAGAGGGCATCAAACCCAATGTACTAATTGGAATGAAAAGGTTTTTATTTTTTTTTTAAGAAGACATGAAGTTGGAAGAGGGCTGTGTTGGGAGGAATATGAGTGGAGCTGAAGGGAGTATGTAAATAGGAACTGATATGTTCATATTTTATTGTATATATGTATTAAATTTTCAAAAAGTGCAATTATACTTAGTATGTAAATTATATAAAAGCTGTGAATTATTTTTTAAACTGTAATTTTATTCATTTCTTACACACTTGGATTGAAATTCTAATGAAGAGAACACGGAAGTGCTCTCCCCTGCTCCGTCTCATACCAGTTACATTGCTTCTTTAGGGGAACACTCATTTCTCACAGTTTCGTCTACATTCCTCTGGAGATATTTTTTTTGCATGTCAAAGTAATTATGCATATATATTCCCCATTGTCATTTTCTCAAGTGGTTGTTTAATAGGCAGACACAAATAAACCAATTGTTCTTTCACTCAAACTTGTCTTGAAGACCTTTCTACATGTGCAGCTCTTCCTCAGTTGTTTCCAAAGATGTACCATGAACCTGGCCTCTCCCATGTCACTTCAACTGTGGGTACCTCCCTCACTTACACATCATAGGTACAACTCAAACCTATGCCCACCCCTTTTCTAATAAAGCTCAGTCCCCACCAAAACTGGTTCTTTCATTTGTTTGCCCTTCCATGGAAATCCTTCCATCTTATCCTAACTCTCAGAGCTAGCACCCATATTTACCACGTCCCATGGTGTTTCTGTGTGTTACATACTTTTGAGTATTGCTGTTTTGAAACACATGCCTCCTGCTCCACCACACTGAAAACTTGTAAGGTGGGGCTCACATCATCCATGTTCTATGGTCCTTCAAACTCGTCATTGGTTGGAAATGTCAATCCCATCCGTAAGAGTTTCAGAAGGACAAGACTGACTCACCCCGGCATACCATAGTGGTCCATCATAGAGCAATACTCAAAGCTGACTCAGCTGTCTCTTTGAGAACAGCAGACTGGAGGCTAAGCACTCTGCTGCTCACTAGGCTATGACAGAGGTCAAAGGGTGGAGCCACAGAGGTCGGAAGGAAGCAAGCGTCACAGGACTGCTCCTCCTGTGTGGTTCTGAATAACAAGGCAAATGTGGTTTTACACTGACCTTCTCTCCAAGTTCCCTGTTCGGGGCCTAATGGAAATGATTTTCTACCCCACTGACAGGGTGATGCCACAGCATTTAACTCATTGCTGACGTGACCAGTTCCACTTTTCCACAGCCTCTTTCAGATTTTGCTTACATTCACATGTTAAAAATACTGTTTAGTAGCTACAGTCCAGTGGACAGGCTACTTTGCAGGCCAATCGGCAGGTCTTGATTAAAAAAATAAATAAATAAAGATGAGTGTTGGATGGCGGTGGTGCATGCCTTTAATCCCAGCACTTGGGAGGCAGAGGCAGGCGGATCTCTGTGAGTTTGAGGCTAGCCTAGTCTACAGAGTGAGCTCCAGGACAGGCAGATCTGAAAAAAAAAATTCATAGTCTGGGGTATTTTTCACACATGGTTCTGTCTTCTTGAGTTTTTCCCTCTTAAATTTGTCATGGCTTATCTAGATTAGTTTCCCCTAATTGTGCTGGAGTTGAGAGTCCTACATCTTGGAGGCGACAGGACGTCCATGACTGTCACACTGAGAGATGCTTGAACAAAAGAGACATCAAGGCCCGCCCCTACAGTGCCACACTTCCTCTAGCAAGGCCACACCTCCTAATAGTGCCACTCTCTTTGAGGAACATTTTCTTTCAGACCATCACCCCTTCCTAGCCTGACTCTGCACCCCTGCCATATGAATAGATTCTCCTTCAGCCAGTCACACTGTGCCCTCCTGAGTACTTGCTATCCTATGAATTCCTTTGTTCCCTCCTGCTCTATCTGGAGACCAAAGAGGAGAGACTAAAACCTCAGACAGTCTGAATCCAACCCTCCTTCATCACTAATCAGCTCTTTGCTCAAATCACCTGAAAAGCAAAAACAGCACAGCAGCCATCCCACCCATGCTGGAAGGAGCAAACAAGTTGATACTTGTGAAACCAATTCTAGAACAGAGTGAGCACAGTAACTGTTAGCTGCTACCCAGATTTCTAACCTTCAAGAGAGAGAGAGACCCTTTGATCTTCTGCTGACTATCCTCTGACTAGCCTCGCCTACCCAACCACCCTCTGACTTGTTTGAAAGAACTTCTGTTGGTTTACAGAAATCACACTTTGAAACAGCGGCAGAATAGAAGAAAAGAAACAGAATATCGAGTTCCAAACATTGACACTGTGGGTAGGAGACCTTGTCATGGTTTCATCATCGCTGATGTTCTCATTATGACGTTTTGTCAGGTTTATGATGAGGACCAAATAAGATGACACTTAGGAAGTAGTACAGGCAGATTCTGATATATAAAGTAGCTTGTCAATAAATACAATATACTTATTTAAGGCAGGGTTGCATATAGCAGATTTTATATGGTTCAAATCTATAGGCAAGGATGGTTTTGAACTCCTGACCTTCTTGCTTTGCCTCCCCTAGTGCTGAGATGACAGGCCTGTCCCAAACACATCAAGCTCCAGCACTTTATTTTGGAGACAGGGTTTCACCATGTATTCAGGCTGACCTTGAACTCATAGCAATCCTCTTACTTTTGCCCCCCCCAGAGTGTTGAAATTTCAGGCATATAAAATTATGACTGCAACATGTAGTGTTCAAAATACATTATTTGGAACTTTTGCTTTCCATGTTGGAAAAGTAGAATTATTGCAGAAAAGTTAGATGACATAGCAGAATATATAGAAAGAAAATTAAAATAACACCAAACACAGTTATGGATATGACTGAAGACCAAAGTTCCTCCATTTTGTCCTCCATCTCCATCTTGTGTCTTGTGTAAGATATTTTCTGTAAAACATTCCAGTCCTCAGAAATGGCTAGGGGCAAAGGTAACAGAGTAGCCATCTGGAGAGTACTAAATAACCAAAGAATGTCCCCACCTGAAGGTCAGCCAATAAGAAAATTTGACAAGCAACAGGAGAGGTTCAAAAATAAGATTTCTGAAAAGTCCATAGACACGAGCCAATCAGGATTGAACCCATCATCACACACCCTGCTGATATAACTTTTCTAGTTTTTGCTTCTAAATAATGCCCTCTAGAAGGGCGGGATACCACATCTCGGGGCTGCACTGATGAGGTCCCTGCTGACTTATAATTGTGCACACCATAAACCTTGCTTTTACATTTCAGTGAGTTAGTCTCCCTGGTGGTCTTTCGGGGTCCCCATGGACTAGGCATAACAATGGCAAATCCCTCCTCCAGCAACTACAACTCTGGAAACAAATCCTAGGTAGATGAGCTTCCTCTAGTTTTAGCTGATCATGTATGCATATGCAAGAATAAGCACACACTTTTTAAATTAAAGGAATTCTATTATATACTAATTTTGCAGCCTTCTTTTCTTGATATAGACATGTCTCCATTTCATTTAATATTTTCAAAATCATGGTTTTCACTGTTGTATGTGTAGTTACATAAAGTTGCTTCACCATAAATCAAGTTGTGCCTGTTTTAAGTTGTGCTGGATCAAATATCTTCCTCTATAAATTTTGTGTGTTTGCTTACTTTATTAAGATAAAGCCCCCAAATTAAAAATACTGGATCAAAGAAAGTGCACTAAAGGGCAACAGTATTCAAGATCCCATTTTTCAAACTTTTGCATCATTAAAGGCTGTATAGATTATATTCCTGTCAACAGTGACAGGATACCCTTCACATGTCATCTTTGCCAGTTTCTGCTGGATGCTGGTGAACATTTTGTCTGCTCTATCTATTATCTTGCAGCTTAGATCACAATCCTGTACAGCTGCTGTGGTATTTGCTTGTCTCTGCCACAGACCTTTGCCTCGTATCGCTCACATAGTGCCAAGTGTGTACATACATTTCTGTCCTCTGCTTTCTCTCTGGGGTTAAGAGCTGAAAAAAGTACTTAGTCAGTTTGAAAGCGAAGGTTACAATCTAGTCCTGAGTACTCCAGACCGGGGAGGAAAAGACTGACTCGCAGATTGCTGACTGGTGTACACAAGGGAACGCGTCTGAGAGAGAACATTAGCTGACTGGTTTACAGGATCAGCTCTCCGATGCGTTGGAAAAGGACTTTCTACACTGCTGTCTGTTCCACCTTCACACTGGGTGTGGAGAGAATGGGATCCAATCTACAACTCAGTCCTGTAGTAGAATGAGTGGAATTTTCCAGCTGGTTCCTCTTCTTGGTGTTTGGCAGAGTTACAGCTTTCCCCTCGGGGAGCAGTTAGGCTGCAAGCTGCAAGGCTTAGCCGGCTGTTTCAGCAGGTCAGAATGTGGGAACTCTGTTTGAGTTGGCACCAACAGCCACGTAGGATTCCACACCGTCAATGCAGCTCTTACTTTCCTTCCCAGTAAACATGTTGACCAATGGGGTGAAATGAGGAAGGTGCTGCAGCCCTCCCCCCAATACACATGGGCACACCCATCCTGAACACAGATTCCATGGCAACAGGAACTTTTCTGAGTGCCAGAGTCTGGGGAGTCTGCTAGGAAGAACACACTGATCCCCCTAGTCTACACACCCACTGTGAAGAGCAGATGTTAGGATTCCTCTCCTCATTCTGACCTCTTCCTCCTGCTGGGGTAGTTCTTGTTCTGTTGTGAGGAAACAGTCGTCCCTGGCAGGGGTATCCAATCGTTGGCCACATGCAGCCGAGGAGGACCATGAGTGCAGCCTAATACTACATTACAAACACTGACGAATTTTTGTGCCTTCTTAAAAACGTCACTGCACCATTCTTGAGTATGAATTCTGTAGATGACAGCAGTTTCATGTTACAATGTGAAAATGTAGGACACCCTTGGTAGTGTGCATGTTTTCACGGGTTGGGGTACCAGGGAACACGCTCACCATCTTCTGTTAATTTTACCTTCCCATCTGTGGATCCATGCTCACTAAAGAAGCTCCCCCAAGAGGCAGGGAAACCAGAGTGGTTCATCTGTACTGGCACCCGTTCCCACGGAAGAGAGCCTTTCTCCACTAGGACGAGTCAGTTGGCTTCTCTAATCTCTGTGGCCATCGAAGACCTTATGTTTTAGGGTTTCTTCTCCTCAAGGCCATTGTTTCTCTAATCTCCACCTTGGAAGTCTTTTCAGGAGTCATTGGGGTGGAGAGATGACTCAATGGCTAAGAATACCTAATGTTCTAGATGACCCTGGTTCAGTTCCCAGCACGCACACGTCAGCTCACAACCATCTATAATTCTAGTTCTAGATCTGATACCTTCTCTTGACCTCCAGGAGCATACACATTTTATACAGAAATATATCCTGGCAAACCGGTCACATAGGTAGAATAAAAATAAATAAATCTTTTAAAAAGTGCTCATTATTATGAGGAATGAAGACAGCACCCCCTAACCCCCACAAACCCACCCACCTAGTAATGAGGGCTGGAGACTCAGAGTTCATTTATTTTACAACCCTGAAGGGCTGGGTGCCTCCAACAGAGATAAACTGGTGGGATTTTCCACAGGAGTGCAAAGAACAGTTCTTAAATCCCGAATACAGGTCCCTCCCCCATGTTTCTCAGTCTGAGCAATCAGGAATGTGCAATCTTATTATTATCTGCCCCTTACATTTGTCTTTTTCTCGCTGCTGGGTTTATCTCTATGTTTTACATCTATTTATTTTAAAACTTGTTAGAGGCAAGAATTTGTCATGCCTGCAGATTGTTAGGCAAGCTTGGTCATTAATATTTTTTTAATCTGTCCAGGCTCCCTGGTCTTCAGTTGAGTCTCGTGAACCACTGTGAGCCCAGGTTAGTTGATTCTGAGGGTTTTTTTTGTGGTGTCCTTGACTCCTCTGGCTCCTGCCATCCTTCCTCCCCCTCTACAGCAGAATTTACTGGGCTTGGCCTAATGTTTGGCCCTCTGAACATAGTTGTATAGCCTGGCCTTCTTGGGGGACTCCTAACAGCGGAAGCAAGGGCTGTCTCTGACTCTTTTCTTGGCTTTTTGAACCCTTTACTCACACTGGGTTGCCTTGTCTGGCTTCAGTAAAAGAGGAGGTGCCTAGTCTCACTGCAACTTGAATGGCTTATTGACATCCTTGGGAGGGCTGCCCTTTTCTGAAGAGAAACCAGGCATGGATGGAGGAGGAGAGATAGGAGGAGGGAGAGGTGGTATGGGAAACTGGGGTTTGGAATGTAAATAAATTAGTAAATAAAGTAAAATAATTTTTTACTCTACATTTCTAGTTTAGGTAGGGATATCTAGACTAGCAAACATTAGTTTTATCTTTAGCTAGACCTAAGTGGACCCAAGGCACTTTGATCAACTATTACATTAGATTTTCTTTCTTACACTGTGACAGACAAGATGGATCTGCATGTCAGCTCAGGTGTGCAGTCTGATAAAGATCAAACTCTATTTCTGACTCCCTTGAAGTTGGAACTTTGTTGTTTGGGGCTTGGCTGTGGGACAGGATGGAGGCAGGGCTATAAACATCTGTCGTGCATGGACTGTGCCACGGGTTATAAGATCCTGGAGTTGCTAGGTGTAACAATGGCTTGTCTGTTCAGTAGGCAGCTTCCTGATCGAGGAGAAACATGGTGGTCTAGTTCTAGAACATGGATTTGGGGAGCCATTTCTGGGGTCAGTCTAAATTCTTTAGCTGGCCATCTCCACCCCTCCATTTAATCAATGTATTGGTAAGCCTGCTGACACAGTCCTATGGTTGCAAAGCTATGATTTTTCATTCCTTATTTACCACAAGATGGGGACAAAATGGTTGCAGTTTTATTCTTGTCTTTATGGTGGATGAGTTTGTACTGAACTCTGGAAGTTTCCCCTGGAGTGACATTGATGTGTCCAATCCTAAAAGTAAGTTTTTTTTCTGGGCACGGTGGTGTGTGCCTACAATCTCAGCATTTAGGAGAGAGGCAGGAGGATCAGAAGTTCAAGGTTACTTAACACTTCAAATAACACATTTGAGGCCAGTCTGGAAATGTGTGACCTGTTTCAAAAAAATTGTTGTTTTCATTGTTGCTGACCTAATTAACTGAACTGTTTCATCCAAAATCCATGCAATGTATCTGTGTCATGTCTAGCATATTTCCTGACATCTAGGAATTAAGTAGATCACTGTTGTTGGGATTCTATCACCGAAGTGTCATATTATATCCCTTCCTATTTTGGCTCATTTTTTTTTTTTGATGGGCTTTTTTAGGCCCTAGATTTTGCTGCAGTTTTGCAATGAGAAAATGGGCTCAGATATTTCAGGCATCCAAGGTGCTGGCTATAAAAGCACCCATTTAACTGGGGAAGACTTTGTTAAGGAGTTACAGAAGTAGAATATGTTCTTGAAGAGCCCTCTTATAACAGTTTGAACTTTGATCCATCACATAGACATAGCTTCAAGAGCAAATAAAAAAGTCAGGCTCCAAGCCTGAATGGAGTGTGTTCTCATTTCGCTGGTTCGGTGAAGAAAGCCCTGTTGTGCGCTGGCTGCCCGAGGCTATGCTGACTCTTCAGGAGCCAAAGAAGCAGGGAGCAAGCATTTCAGAGGACGCAACAAACAACCACCTCAAATTCAGAACTAAAAAAAGGGACTGTCTTTATTGAGGGCAGAAGGGTGAAAACAATATAAAAATCACAAGCTTCTCTGTTGCTGAATTTCCTTTGCTTTCTCTGCTTGTCGAATTGGAGTTGGATGGCATCTGCACTTTCCTAAGGGCCCTGATCTGCTCTCAAGAAGCAGTGAGGCCGATTCCTCGGGGAGAAACGCATCAAGGAGGGAGTACCAGGGAGCCACTGGGCCTACTTCTTTCCCTTCTGCTTCATGTGTACTACAAAATAGTCATTGCACGCAATGATGAGCCCTGCAACTAGTGACAGAAAGCTCTGGAAGCCGACCTTGCCGTCTCGGCACTGGTCCAGGTCCTTCATTATTTTGTCCACAGCCATGGGGTCCTTTTGATTCTATAAATAAATAAACATAAATAAATAAATGAAGAACGAACAAAGGAAAACAGTATCAGTTAATGACGGGGATGACTACATCGTACCCGATCCAAACTGCAGACAACCTGGGCACAAGCATAACCTCTCGAGTATTCAAGCTCTTGTCTCAGGTCCTCAGTGACCTTTGTAACTCCTCAGCGTGTTTTTGTTTGTCTTGGGAATCCACTTTTAGTAATGACATATTTAGATTATGCCTAAGAACCACACTTGCCATTTTTGACTTCACACTTAGATTTTTAAAAAACAAACAAACAAACAAACAAATTTTCATTACTGACACCATATTCAGACCCTTAGAAGGGGAACTCTTCATGCAGAAACCACCTCAGATCATTTGAGGGTAAGTTTCAGGTCCCTGTGGTATGTGCTCTAAGCAGGTGCTGATGAGGACGCTGGGTTTTAGCTTTAGAGCAGATGCAGCGAGCTCTTCTTCCCTTCGTGTGGCTGGGACCCAGCAAGGGAGCCGTCCTGTCTATCTTATTCACTGTGTAGCCAGAGTCCACCACACAGTTTAGTTTGTCTTCACATATCAACTACGAATAGAGGAGTCTGGGTGCGAGTGCCCTCTCTAGGATGCCTCCCACTCTTCATGGACTGGAACCAGGCCCTCCACATGCTAGTTACGTGCCCTGCCAGTGAGAGTTGGTACACCCATGCCACCTTATTCTCGTCATTGGTATAACAATGATGTCATACACTGGACAAGTTGCAAAAGAAGTGTGTGTGGCTGGGAGGGTGACTGGTGGGTAGGCGCCAACACGAGAGCCTGAGTTTGGATCTGTAGCCCCCATGAACAGCTGGCGCAGCAGTGCACAGCAGTGCACAGCAATGCACAACAACGCACAGTAATGCACAGCAGCACACTCCTGGAGTTTAAGCAGCAGGGAGGCAGAAACATCAAGACTTTCAAGGCTTACTGACCAGCTAGTCTAGCCAAATGGACCAGGTCCAGGGTCAGTGAGAGACCTTATTTCCAAACAATGCGATAGGCCCGTGAGATAACTCCGTGGAATAGGGACTTTCTGCTATGACCGATGACCTAGGCTAGACCCCTGCAGCCTACTTCCCCAAGCTTTTCTCTGACTTCCACATGCATGTGACGGTACACAGACAAATGTAAAAAAAACAATAAGGCAGAGAATATTGAATATTGAGGAATGATACCTAACGTCAAACTTTGACCTTTACACACACACACACACACACACGAATTTGTATGACAGAATCATAAGCTCTTCAGTGCATAGCATTAATGCCCTGTGTGGGGCAGGGAGAGACAGGCAGACTCCTTGACTTTCATCTTGTTTCAATGGTGATTAGTTCGACTATCCCTTTTGCTGCCACATTGGTTAGAAGTGCAAAAGTGTGGTTACTCCGATAGGTCCATGCTATCGCAGAGAGGGAAATAACCTCTGATGCATTAGAGGCTGTTAAAAGGCACTTATGCATTCCAATGACTGCAGAATTAGTGGAGGAACTGACGTGCAATATTTTCAGCATGCTGGATGCATACAAACTGCACCAGAGATCTCCTATGGTAAAGGAGTCACATTGTCTACTGGAGGCTGCGAACTCCTCCCGTAAGCTATCAACTGAAACCCTTCTCTGTGTAGCTAATTCTGGCCTCACCGCCTGCTTCCTGGCTGTGGTCAGAGTGAGTGAAATTTGGATGACATAAGCCATCTACTTTAGAAACAAAATGCTCTGTTAATGCCTGAGTAGAGGTCTAGAGTGACAACCCTGTCTGTGCTTAGAATAAACTATTCTGCTGTGTGGAGCACAACCCTCTGTAAACACCCCAATACTCTATGTTTCTCATGTCACAAAGCCTTGAGTATGAAAGGGTGTGTGTCATATGTCACACACGATTATAGCATACACGATTTTAGCATCGAGAATGCCTCCGTTTATGTGATGGGCTGACTTACAATGAGTCCATTTTGCTCCTGAATTTTATGCTTGTCTAGAAGGATTACAACAAGTTAAAAGAGGGTATGCGAATAAGTATGTTCAGCGCTCTCATTTCAGAGAAAAGGGAACCGGGACTAGAGAGTGAGAGCAACCCACGGCTAGATCTTCTCAGTCCTTGTCTGGAACTGCAGCATGGTGCCCAAGCCACAGAGAACTGTATACTCCAGCTCACTGAGATAGCGCTAGGGCCATTGCAGTTCAGAAGGAGGGACTGGGTCACGTAACCAATACTGATGATGTGTAAAAGCAGTCTCCTGCAAAGTCCTGTGCTTATTAGCGCAAGAGTCAGGCCCTTAGGTAATGTGCTGTTTATCAGGCCCACGACAAGAGGCCAGATCCAGCCTTTACCATCACTTCCTTTACCCTTCAGAGAGGAATGCACTATTGAACACGCAGTGTAAGAACTATCCTTTATTTTCAGAAAAAGATGGGATTGTACCACAGTCTGCTATCATGTCAGGTGTGTTTGTCTTAGGTGAGCATTAAATTCAACATCTCTCTCCTGAGGACCTATGAAATCAAAGGACAATTATGCCTAGTGGACTCCCTGTCTTGAGTGGCATATCTAAAGATTCCTAGTCTTCAGGGGTTGTTCAGTCTGACCGAAGTGAGGTCAAACCTAGACTGTGCTTCTAGGCTCCTAAGTTGACATTTTCATTGTAAAAGGCAGTATTTCTAGAGTGACATTTTGCATCAACAATTAACTTGATCCCTTTATCGGTTAGTGCTGGAAAAAGAAGAAAATTCTTTTTGTCCCTGTGGATTTAAGAGGATTTGAGTACAGCAGAGTTCTCCAGTAGAGCTCTTTGTAGAAATGAGACCCTGGGTCAACCTGCAGCTCATACCCCCACATAAAGGAGATCAAGTTGTTTCAAGCAGCAGGTGACGGGAATGTGGAGCCTCTGTCATGAGGACTATAGCCCTGAGGAGCGGCATCCTTTATCCATTACACCTTTTCGTCATGTTGTTCCAGTGGGTGTGGATATTTCCACCCACAGACTGAGGGCAGGGGCGGAGTCTCCTCCACTCTGCTGCCCCAGTGCTATCCTAACACTGTCTACTAAGTAAACAAATGAAACATTTCCAAGTAGTGGCCCTACAGGGAAGGGATAGGAGAACAAGGGAAGGGCACTTTTGACTTTTATGTCTGGTTCCGAGACTTTCAACACTTACTTCCAAAAATCCAGGGAACTCCCTTTCCATGAGCACCCTCAGGTCCTCCTTTGTCAAGTAGTCTTTGTCCCCTGCAAATCTGTGGAATGTCAGCATCATGGTTTCCATGGCATGCTCCATCTGAGAAGGCATCTTGGAGAGGTGTGTTGAAACCTGTCAAAGGGCACAATGAAACAGTCTGCATTAACTTTGAAACCACATGACTGAATGTCTGCAGGGGCAATTGGAAATGATAAAATAGATGTTTTTTCCAATAAAATTCAATCAATCTTGGTGACAACAGACACATCAGGGATTGGACCTCAGAATGTGGGATTTGCCTGGCTGTCAGCTATTCTGCAGATACAAAAGTTTAATTTTCTCGGAAAGCAAGACAAGAGAGCTTTCTTTCAACTGCAAAATGCTAAATGAAAGAAGATGTTTCCTTATTTCCCTTGGCACTGAAAATATAACTCTTAGACATGGCTGAACACCAACAAGCCACAAGTCCAACCTGGTTAACACAGAAACTTCATCACTGCAGGCATGATGTAGGAATCTGGACGAATCTGATTCCAGAGGTTAGAAGTGTGCTTCCAGATGGAAATGTATAATCTCATAGCACTCTGGACTTGTTCTCCAGCGGCAGATGCAGCTTTCCTGCCTGAGTACAAGCTTTGTAAAGTCCATTGTCCAGTTCAGCAGAGGAGGAATAGATAAGAGTGCATGCAGGCTCCTTCAGGAGCCGGGTCCATTTTCAGCAGGACTCTACAGAGTGTTTTCCTCACACTCTGTAGTGAAAGAGTGCATGGTGAAAGAATATGGGCCTTTCCCCATGAAGAGTTTAAAGAGAGGAAAGGAAGCGCTAGGTCACTGCGTTCTGGTACAATGAACTTGGGCAAACATTTTGCCAGGACCCAGCTCCTAATGGAGCTCAGTATCCACATGTGGTTTTGAATTCAGATGGAGGGAGAGGTTGAAGAGCAACAACAGGAACTTGGGGTGTGCTCTGGTCTGACTCCTGCTGCTGACAGATGCCTGCTCAGTACAGATCCCCAAATTCTGTAAAGCCACCCCAACACACACACAAGCACGGAACCCTAGAACCTCACTCATGCTCTGCACATCTCCTTATCACTGACCCATATCCCCTAGCTCTCTTTCCACTTTTTATTTTGAGACAGGGTCCCACTAAGTGGACTAGGATGGCCTTAACTTGAGATTCTCCTGCCTCTGCCTCCTGAGTAGCTGGTCTTGCAGGCCTGTGCCACTAGGCCTGGCTCTGAGTATTATCTTTCACAAAGCCAAAGGTATAGTACTGAACACTAGCATTGAAAAGTTAGGTTTAAGGATTATAATTTCTACCCCTTTGTCTACAGTAAAGTACAAGAGCCAGCTACAGAAAATGCCACTTCTGAGAACACTGTCAATCAGGACCTGGCATGATTCATCTGCATGGCTTGGACAGCAACAAGGTGACATGTCAAGGTGCATGGTGCCATGAAATCCGGAAGAGCCACTCCTATCTCCTCCCTTCCTACACTGCTCGGATCTGCCCCACCTCCCCACTCCAGGATATGGCTTTCTGGTGGTGACAACAGGCTCCCAGGGAGTCTGCCTTGCCTGGATTGATTTGGAAGTGCAGGAACTGAAGAGAACTGAACTGGGCAAGTCACCTAAAGGACATGGGATGCCACCTCAGCCCTTCAACAACCCAGGAAAGGAGCCAGACACCAGGAAGTGTACTGCAGACCTAGAGAAAAAAAGAGTAACAGGCAGGCTAGGGGTTCCCTCAAATAGAAAAACAGGTCAACTTAGTACTCCCCAGAAAGGCGAGTGGTAAGACAAGGAAGCCCTGGCCTCTCTTGAATGTCCTCTTCAAGAGGGTGAGGTCAGGCTACCTTAGCCAGGAGCGGGTGCTCGCGTCTGAGGTCAGTCCACTCCTTCCTTACCCAGCTGGTTATGAAGTGGCAAAGTTCCTCCCTGAAGCTTCATATCTGCCCTTTGGTCCTCCCTCCCTGGTTCCCCCTAGCTGTTTTATTTCCCACACCGGTGAACAGAGCAGCCAACTGACTCCCTGCTTGTTCTGAGAGTCCTGCGGTAAGAACAGAAATGGGGTATGGTCACAAAGCGAAACTGAGTTGAAATTCACAGGAGATGCCCGTGATCCCAGAGGGCCCTGACCAGTGCTACACACAGGAATTGTCCTGGAGAAAGTTTAAAAGGAGGCAGAGGATCCAGTTGTGGCAGGGGCAGTCCCAAGAACTATGAACTGTCCTTTTCTGGGTGGGGCTGGCACCGCCAGGCTCACCCCATAGTGCGCTACTAGAGTGAAGCTTTCCAGGAACCCAAATCTGGCCCTGCCACTCCACCTAACACCCCACAAACCCCACTCTGGACGGGGCACATCTTCCCCTTCTGGTTGGGTAACACTTTGTCACAAGGGCCTTGGGACTCTGTCTGAGAGGCAGGGGAATCTGTTCTGTGTCCTGACACCCCATCCCATACCTGGTATACACAATCGGGTGCTGTTGTCCACCCAATCTGCCTTGGCCCTACAGCTGCCTTGGTCAAGAACCACATATTACTCTGTTTTAATTGAGAGATGATTAATTACCATTGTAGAACAGATGGTTCAAAGTAGCTGAGAAACAGATGAGATTATCCATAGAGAGCTGACAGTTTGGCAGCTCAGAGTTCAGCAGCTAAAGGAGATGGGTTCTGGGGAGGGCAGAGAAAGGGGCCTAACAGGGCTCACCTAAGAATGTCATGGCAGAGTGCAGAGCACATTCCAGACACGACTGGGAGCAGGGGGGAGAAGGGGGATGCCTGTCCTGCTAAGCAGGTCTGGTCGGATGGCCAGGCTTCTCACTCCTGCCTGTGCTTTCTCTTGTTTTCATTCATCATGCCTTTTACTGCCTCACGCCTTTCAGGGATGGACCCACCCGCCTCGGGGTCCACTCACCGGGTCCACTCACCAGGTCCACTCACTGGCTCCCTGGGATGGATCCACCTACCTCCAGGCCCACTCACCTTCCCTTGAACCATTTGGTTCATATGTCTGCTTATGCCCCTCACATGTTAGCCTGAGCAACAGGTCTCAACTGTCTCTCTGCAGAAAACAACTCTGTTTTTTGTAGCTCTTACACCAACACCTACCTTGCACATCTCACTTAGGAGCTTAGGAGCCAAGAATGTTCTCATTCTCTCCCTTGGTCTTTCTGGGAGGCCCAGAAGGCAGGATGGGAGTCCTTCTTCCTGAGCAATCCCAAATGTCTGTCCTGGACCTATGCCCAGGTCTAGGCTATAAATCTCAGAAGCTGGAGGCCTGATTTACTTTGTTCATCTGTATTTTGTCCATCTCATGCTTTTTTTTTTTTTTTTTGAACCACCCAGAATTAATTAGGGTGTCAGGGAACATAAACATTCATTATTTAAAAAACATTTAGTGTTTCTGTTCTTTTGTTTAGGGGAGTTTGAATAACCCTTTCTTTGTTTTTTTTTTTTTTAATTGAATCCAGAAAGCATTTTTGAATCTGACTCTTAAAGTATATTTGGAAGAGTGAGTTTAAAATAATGGATTTTGGCTCAGGCTCTCTCACCAAACAAAACTTGCTTACTACAGACATGATCTGTAAAAGAAAGTTCCAGAAGCAATTCAGTAGGAAGAAAGAACTGAGAAACCTATTCTAATCCAACCAAAAGCACCCACTTTTCTACCGGGAGCTGTCGTGATTCAGCCAAAACCAACGACAATATGGCGACAGTAGGGATTATTTAGTTGGAGAGGTAGAAAGTCCTGAACATTGCTTTAAAAGCAAGTCTTTCCCTCCCTCCCTCCCTCTGAGGAACACATGCTAAGCCTGCTACTCCCTTTTGTTTTTGCTGTATGATTCCTAAGCTTCCAGGCCTGAGGAAATGGGAAGCTTAGGACAGAGCCCATACTTTAGTCCAGCTTTTCCCAGCACTGTGAACATATTTTATAATTCTGAAAGAATCTCATTGTCTTCCTTAGCTATGTTTAAATGGATGGACTGTATCCAAGAGCATAAGAGCATAACAGTTTAGTGCTTGAAATCTCTCTCTCTCTCTCTCTCTCTCTCTCTCTCTCTCTCTCTCTCTCTCTCTCTGAAAATCGAGGAGGCATCCAGCCTCAGCACCACCCAGCCCAGGGCCTGACCACACTGGGGTGACTGCTCAGAAGCTGGCCAGAAGCCAGGCATAGGAGGACAAGGGCTCATCTCATTCTGTGTCCGGGGAAAAGACAGAAAACAGATCACACAGAAATCCGAGTGAACCCAAATAAAGCCAAGCAAACCAAAACCCCCGGTGGACTGAAATGCAGGCTCTAAAAGTTCTCTTTGGCTGTCAGGAGCATCCTCTTTAACCATGTAGAAAGGAGACTAAATCGACATTGCTAGGAATCTGGGGGGGAAGACTAGGGTAATGAAGTCTCAGGGAGTCACACGAACTCATCCCCTGCACAACTCCTGGCACTATCGTTTGCAATTGGCTGAAACCCAATGAAGGCCAAGCTGTCTGACAGGGTGTTTGTTTCCACTTCAAACTCAAACTTCAGGAGGAGAAACATGCAGCACCAACCGGAAACCTCTCAAGCAGAGAAGCAAAGCCCAGTGAAACTGAGGCCTCCTGCCATAGGGCAGCAACCTGGTGCTAACCATCAACAGTCTTGTCCCGGCCTTGCCAGTCTAACGACTACCCTCCCAGGCAGCTCACAAGAAATCCCTCCTTCAGGTTGGTGGCCAGTTCGAGTGTGACTCATTTCCTCTTGGAACTGCCCTGGAAGATGGCACAGTTCCTCTTTTCCTTCAGGGAGTGTTCTGTCCAAGCATCCACAGCTATCGACCAGCGAGGCCGCACCCATGGTCTCACAGCTGAGTCACAGGTCTCAGATCACTAGGAGAATCCTGGAACCCTTCGTACTAACTCCACCCTACAGAATCTAGCTTCCCTGGGGTGGGGGTGGGAGGATGGAGGGAGGTGGGATAGCGAATTTCAGTATTTGGCCCGAGGCTCTTTGCTGATCTGTTACTTTTCTGTTTGCCTTGCCAATCTCACAATAGTTCTCAGAAGACCTCACAGGAAGGTCTGGAAAAAAAAGTCAATCCTGTGGCCAAGCTCAGACCCTGACCTCCATCTGTAGCATCATATCAAATCAATTTGGGCCTGAAGATTGCTCACCAAGCCTGCTCTCACTCCACCTCCTGCTGGGCCCCTTCCTTAAATTCAATAACAAGAGAGAAACTTGCTAGAGAAAAATCGCCTCACTCCCTCTCACCCCAGAACTTCATGAAGACAACAAACAGAAGGCCTTCGTTCGCCCTGAGATCCTTCCCCACCAACCTGCAACTTGCACTGGAGCAGATCACCTAGAGGAGCAGGGCCCTTTAAAAAGGGAATCCTCCAGCTGCCAAGCCGCCAGTCCTCCCTGGCCCAGATTGGTTCCGGCAGCCCTGCTGTGGAGAGGCTAGGAACATCTGGGCTGAGGTCTGGCTAGCTCTAGTTAACTCCTAAGACTGTTGTAAAGTAGGAATGGCGAGAGTGAAGAAGTGTACGCCAAAGGAAAGAGGTCAAAGGAACAGCGGCCCCAACGCCAGGGTGGGGTAGCTGCAAACAATCGTCGCCTCCGCCCCAGCGGGTCTGGGGGTGTCTGCAAGTGGGAGGGTGGCCCCACCCAGGCCCACGGGGCACAACACTTCCCAAAGCCGAGCTGGAGTTCCGATCGAGCCAGGTATGGGGTTCCCCTGGGCAGGTGAGGGGTGAGAGACTCACCTGGGCCCCGAGGCGCAGCAGTCGAAGGAAGAACTGGACACAGCGGAGAGGAGCTCGCTGATGGCCAGGAGTCTTTGTACGCGGGGCGGGTGCAAAGGGCGGAGGCGCCCCGGAGCGGGAGGAGCCTGGAGGGCAGGCAGCCGCGCTCCCCACCGGCTCCTCCCTTCCTGCCCCCCACCCCACCCCGCCTTAACACACACACACACACACACACACACACACACACACACACACACAGAGAGAGGCCGGTCACACACCCTTCCCACTCTACTCTGCTGACAGATGAACCTCGCCCGTCCCCAGGGACAGTCCTATTGTAAACGTCCCTGCAAGCAGGAACGCTCTTAGTCTCGAATATTTCAGGGCATCCCCACCCAGAGCCGTGCCCTTCCTCTCGGGTTTGGTTTTAGAAAGTGGGTGAGTGTAGAAATAAGAATCCGGCCGTCCTGCGGGTGGGGCACACTGGCCCAGACCCAGAGCCAAGCGGTTCTACCGGAACCTACAGGTTTAGGAATCATTTTCTGGAAGACAAGGAGGAATGTGTGGAGTCCTGAACACCTGGGCCACCTAGTTTGCTCTTGAATCTGATCCTGGTGGTCGGTCCTGGAGTCTCCAAGGTTGAGCGCAGAAGCTAGGCCCCTGTGCTCCTGCCTAGCCTTGGCGGTGGTGTTAGCTCAGTCAACTTCAGGGGCCTCTTGGATCTCTTGGAAAAGGGCTCACCTTTCCTGATACAGCTTGTGGAGCTGTTGCCAATGTCACTAAAAGCAGTTTCTGGGCCTCCTTTTCGACTCTTCTTGACCCTATAAAGTTGTTTGAAGAAATTTCTGGAAGATATTTAGAGAAAACTGAAGTGTCTCCTAACTGACTTTCACCCACAACCCCGTGCTTATTTTTATTGTGGTTTGGGGTTAGATGCAGACTCCTAGAGGCTGACTGGAGACACGGCCCGGCCCTAGCACTGGGGTTTCCCCTGTTTCCAGAGGAAGTCCTGGAGGAATGAGAGATTCCAAAGGAATGAACAGAATCAGGGAATCCTCCAAGTGCCACCACGTGACAGTCTTGGCAGGAGTCAGGAAAACCCAACTTGGTTCAGCTCTCTTTTCTCCAGGGTCTCCTAAATCTCAGCTCTCTTCTTCAAGGGGGCGGTTCTTCCAATTCTTCCTACAGGCCTCCTAGGCCCCAGGTCATCTGCACCAAGGGAGGAAATCCTGACCCTTCCCTTTGGTCCCAGGGAAGATGAAATTGTATTTAGATTTTTCTACTGCTGGCTTTCTTCAGCTGGGCCACAAGCCTTAGGATGTTTAGTGTGTGCTAGGCCCTGGGGCTTCAAAAAAGCAAGAATTGTCTTTTCTCTCAAAGAACCCTAACCTTTCTGGGGAAGTAGTAAGTAAAATTCCTGTTCTAGTGGAAGTTTCACTCCAAACCCTGGCATCCAAAGAGTCTGGAATGTTCTAGTGGAAGTTCCAAACCCAAGCCCCCTCCCCCATCTCTCTCCAAACTGCCGCCTCTCAGAAAGCCTGCCAAATGACCATCCCTCCCCCAGAGATGCTCAAGACTTTTCCCACCAGATATTTAAACTGCCCCCCAGAAAACAGGTCTCTATTTCCTGTCTTCTCTCTGGAGGTTAGAAAATCATCCGGGAGCGTTTTACCCATTAAACCTGGGCTTTTTCCAATTCTGTTTGATTTGGCCTGATTTGGATGCTGTGTCAGCGGAGAGGCTTATAGGGTGCAAAAAATTTCCAATTCCCAGTGATTGGTGAGCAGTACAAGAATGTTGGAGAGGGGCTTCTAAGACCCCTTGGGGGGGGGAGGGCAACAATCATGGAGGAAGCAACATTTGATGAAAACTCAAATAATCCAGCTGTCACTGTAACTCTTTAATCTGTAAAAATGTCACAACCTTTGAAAAATGTGTATGGGCTCTGATTGTGTCTGAATGAACGTGTTTCGAAGTTGTTATGTGACTGTGTAAGTGCACACACTCCCACGTGCACATGTGCCAGAGCGCTTGTGTGGCTCTCAGAGGACAGTTTTTAGGAGTCTGTTCTTCCCTGGTTCTGTGGGATTCGGGGACTGAACTCAGGTCATCAGGCTTCCACAGCAATACCTGTACTCTCTGAGCCCTCCTGCTGACTTCCATGGAGGGCTTGGAAAACATAACAACTAAAACAATAAGTAAATTTATTTATAAATGCACAAACCATGCATTTCTTTCTAGTCTTATGTATATATTTACATAATTATGATTATACTATTAGGAATTTTGCAAATTCCCATCAAGACAAATCAAAACAAGCCAAATTAAGAAATATCCAGGTTTAATGGGATTCCTGCACTCTCGGGAAGCCCCGAGGGGCCGCGAATGCAACCACCAGGAGGAAGGAAAAGGGACCAAGTGGTCCTCTTTTGGGAGTTCACTTAAATACTCCCTTCGAGTGGTCATGACCCCTTAGGGATTTGGAGTCCAGACCAATACAGCTCTCAGGCCTGGGGGCTAGGATAGATGCGAGGGGCTGGGGTCTACGTTCCCAACTTAACAATACTGATTTTGAAAATTAGTAGTATTCTCTTTTTGCTCCACAACATTCCTCCTCTCCCTGCTCCCTCTCTGTTGTGGAGGTTTTGGGGATTCACTCAGGGCTTCCCACATGCTAAGCCCCCTACTGCTGAGTTACATCTCTGGTCCACTTTCATTTTTCTGCATCACTGTCTATCAAGAGCACCACGTTCACCCACTCACTCCCCCTTTTCATTCAGTTCCTGTTTTCTTATATTCGCTAGAGGACTCTGGGATTCAGAAGCCCTGGTGTGTGGGGTCCTATGAAGAAGCTGAGTTTTTGAAACACTGTGCTGAACAGAGCCAGCAGGATGAAGACGATAGCAAGGGCGTTCTCCCTGCTCCCAGAGGAGCTTCTTAGCTGCTTTCTGTACTGATAGGTCCATGAAACTTCCAGCACTTGTGAATCTTTAGGAAGCTGGGTGTGGTGATGCATGTTGATAATCCCAACCCTTGGGAGGCAAGAAGATTGTGCATTTGAGGCCTGCCTGGGCTACACAGTGAGGTGATCAAAAAACAAACCAAAACCAAAACACTCCTCTCCAGGAAAACTGATCCCAGCCAAGTTATCTCTGCAGGAGATGCTTATGCCTTGTCAATGGCATGGATCAAGGGAGGCCAGCCCTGCTTCCCTCAGGGCAGAGACCATTTCCCGATCCAGAGCTGCTTAGAAAAAAAAATAGAACTGGAGCAAGCAATGAGCGGGAGATGTGCAGAGAGCAGCAAACGGAGCAGCACTGGAAGGACAGGGGCTGGATACGGTGTGGTTCCTGGAATGGCGAGGAAAGGAGCTACAAGTTGCCCAGCAGGCTTGTGGTACTTTCTAGGGTGCAGAATGCTAGCAGCAGGAGAGTCTCTCTAACAGTAAGGCAATGCTAGAAATCCTTCCTCCTTCCCCGTGAGGCAAAGCAGTAAAACCCCATCACCGGTGGCTCTCGGTCACTTTGAATTTGTGGCTGGAGCACAGAGGTGTGGGCTAGTCACTAGAAATGTCTGCTTCTCTTCTAGAGCTGTTTCCAGGAAGTAGCTGCTTAGCTTGGGATTATGTTTCTAGCACCTCTTGATCCAACTGGCACTATGAGAATGCAAGTGATAGGCTTCTCTTCCAGACAGGCAGCAAAGATGACTTCCCGGTAGCTTTTGTTTATGTTTGCTAGAACTCGAAGGCTCTAGAGATAGAAGAGCCACAGTTGGGAAGCGCCTAGGTCCTTGGATAACGATATGGCGGAAAATTACTTGTTGATCAGAAGCCCATCACTGCATCAGTTATGTGGGTAAGAAAGACCTAAGAATCTTGGGGTTTAGTTGCTACAACCTAACCTGAGTGAACAGAGGGACATTCTTTTGAACGCTAGTATTTTGGGCAGCACAAGGTCATTGACCAATCTGTTCTAGACACTGATGGCAAGAAGTATTCATAGGTCCCGGAAATTAGACTGTTTCTTTATGTGTGTGGTAGGTTGTACCATGCACCATGCAGAAGCCTGTACAGCCTACCTTAACAATCTATCTCCCCAGAGACCAGGTCCACATAAACCATAGCTGAAGAAACTATATCAGTCAGTTTCAGTGCCCTGGGAGGAGTCATAACAGTCCTGCAGGGCACATCAGTTATGTCAAGACTTTTTTTTTCTGACAATACAAAAAGGAAAAGAAAAGAAACTGATCTAAATAAATAAATAATACTGTACTAGTGTACCCCAAAATTGTGAGTTGAATATTTAAACTGTTTATTATACTATTATAAATAATAAATCACATAATGTATAAAAGGATCAATTTTGAACAAATATCTTTGCCCATGCTCTTGCTTTATATGGATTCCTACAAGGAAATGCCTCATAAACTCACATAAGTTTGCTTATGTGGCTCGGACTAGTAGCAAACAGGAATGCTCTTGTGGGGAAGATAGGAGGAAAACCAGGTGCCGGCATGGACACAGGAGTGTACCGATTCCAGAAACTGCCCCAGTGGCAAAGTTCTTAAAGCTCAGAGTCTTGTCTTTGTTGGCACCTGCTTAGGAAGTGGGAGCTTGTTTCTAAGGCAATGAGAAGCCACAGAAGACCGTAAACAGGAAGTGAGCAACACTCCTATTTAGCCCTGTGCTCTAGGCAGCTCCACACCGTCAGCCAGAGTTTCCTTGTGGGTAAAGTGGGGATGGATTCACCTTCCGGTACACAGGGAAGGACCGAGCCATTTAATGAACCTGAAGTTATCCAGCTCAGTCTCAACAAGTCCCATCTCTTTTGTGAGATCTTCTACTTTGCAAGAGAAGTAGCCTTAGAAAAACAGGCTGGGCTGTTGGCCACTACCAAAGGTGTGTGAAGGGCTCAGCCAAGGCTGCATAACTTATCTCTATCTTAAAGTGGCAGAATTCGAGACTAGTGTTGGGTCCAGGGGAGTCACGCAAAGATGGGGACAGATCACCAAAGTCTAATAAACCAGAAGCAAACTTTTTTCCAGAAACCAGAATCCAGGGAAAAATATTAAAAAATAAAATAAAAAATAAATAAAATAAAATAAAATAAAAGCTTATCAGCCAGAGATGGATTTTGTAAGGCTGTGGCGAAGGCCAGTTTCTGAGTCCACCTTTTTATAGTAGGGACACCAAGCACTAAGTCTGAACAAAGGAATTTTTACAATCTCAAGGTAAAACTCAGATACAGATTGCCTTACTTTACAATCTCCACCTAACAGAGTTTTTCAGTGTTTGTACTTAACCCTTGTCTTCCTTGGTACTTCCAGGTAGTGTTTACTGAAGCCCTGTCCTCTCCCCTTTGATGCTGCCAGTTTCACAAAGCAGGGATAATGCGTAACCCAGAGGTCATATATCTATTTCCTAAAAGTTAACTCAGCTCATACCTGTAGGCTAGCTCTCAGTTTGCAGAGAGATGCTTCAGCCTTGTAAATAGAGCTATGGTTGTAAAGCAGAGTAACTCACTGTTAATATTAATCCTCAAGCTGCTGAGAAAGCTGCTGACAGTCTGCTCTCATTCTCTTAGGCTTACAACTTTATATTTCTTTATTTTTACATTCCTGTTTCTGGAATCTACAGTTTTATTTTTTTATTCTTGGACCTTTCAAGTGTTATTGTTTTTTTTTTCTCTACAGAAGTTCTAGTTCTCTCATTAAAAAAAGATTTATGGCTGGGCAGTGGTGACACTAATTCCCGCACTCAGGAGGCAGAAGCAGGTAGATCTCTGTGCATTCAAGGCCATTCTGGTCTACAGAACTAGTTCCAGG
>NW_026068187.1:78157-80857 GCF_014885135.2 Alexandromys fortis
CAAATCTTTCAGAAACCTTCAGAATATGACATTTAAAATGTTTTAAGAACTTAGGAAATTTCATGACAATGATACACAGCTGCTCCTGGCAGCACCAGCTACTCCAAGATGAAGATGGGCATTGAAGAGGCTCCTTATGGAGTTTGCTAGCCATTTGGACAAGAAACTGCTCTTGCCTGGACTGTTTAACTAGACATGTAGGACCCACAGAGAAATGACTGCTGAGATGATCCTTCAGGGTTCCTGCTTCATGAAACAGTCTGCGAGAAAGTGACTGAACTGACTTTGAAATTTCCTGCTTCATGGAAAAGTCTGCTGGATACTATGGGCCTGTAGGCTGAAGATGGATGTCCCAATGGTACAGAAGAACTTTGGGTGACTGTCCAGGTAGCGAGATGTCTGTCAATTCTAGAGTTCTGGAAGTTGCTTATAATGTACTTCCTATTTACTTAGGTAATATCCTTCTGGAGTCTTTGAGGGAGCTGAAGAATAGATAGTTACAATATAGTTTTCCTTAGTCATGGTAAAAGATAAAGTAGATATAAATATTGTAACTGTAATTCTTGTTTGACACATGTTTTGTTATATGTAATTTTACTATGTTAAAGTTAAATCCTTCTTTTTTGTTTAAACAGAAAAGGGGAAATGGTGGGGTGGTCCTTCTGGTTATGTGTTACTTCTGTTGGTTAATGAATACAGAACTGCTTTGAGCCTATGGCATGGAAGAACAGAACTAGGCAGGGAAAGCTAGGCTGTATGCTGGGAGGAAGAAGGGCAGAGTCAGAGCGAGAGGCCAAGGAGCCGCCACCACAAGAGATAGACATGCTGAAACTTTGCTGGTGATACCCAGGCTAATAGAAATGGGTTAAATTAATATGTAAGAGTTAGCCATTAAGAAGATAGAGCTAATGGGCCAAGGAATGATTTAATTAATACAGTATCTGTGTGATTATTTCGGTTCTGGGTGGCTGAGATGAACAAGTAGCTCCTGCAACACTTCCTTTTGCAGGAAAGATGCAAATGTGAATGATTATAATCTATCAAATATTTACAGAGTAACTTACTAATTCTCACACTGATTTGGCTGCTGGAAATAAGCCAGTGACCAAGACAGGAAATCTCTGACTTGATGAGCTGTACTAGATAGTTTTATGCCAACTTGACACAAGCTAGTGTCTTCTGAGAGGAGGGAACCACAACTAAGAAAATGCTTTCACCTTACCCCTTCTGAATGGAGTCAGAGGAAGAGTGGATGATGGGGTAGAAGGGATGTGGGAGAGGGAAAAAGAGGAGAGGAGGGAGGGGAAACTGTGGTTGGTATGTAAAATAAATTAAAAAAAAAATACCTCCATAAGATTGGGCTGTAGGCAAATCTGTAGGGCATTTTCTTAATTAGTGATTGCTGAGAGATGGCCGTGGTGGGCATTGTGGGTGGTGCCATCCCTGGGCTGGTGTCCTTGGTATAATAAGAAAGCAGGCTGAGCAAATCAAGAAGAGCAAGTCAGTAAGTAGCACTCTTCTGTGGCCTCTGCATCAGCTCCTGCCTCGAGGTTCCTGCCGTGATGTTCTTCAGTAGTGGGCAGTGGTACAGGAGCATAAGCCAAATAAACTCTTTCCTCACTGTTCTGCTGGGTCATAATGTGTTATCACAGCAATACTAACCCCAGCTAAGACGTCAGCGATTCCCGGTGGAAGGGACAAATGAATGGAAGTTGAGACGAAAGCTTAAGTTTGTTAGTGACAATGCACAATGGAAACAAACAAGATTTATGAGAAGAATGGACAAGAACTGTTTAAGGTAGAGGGTCAGAGAAGGCTGCCCTGAGTTGGGGACATTGAAAACCAGATTTAGAGGAGGAAGAGGCACCAGGGTTGCTGGCGGAGATGGGAGGGAGAATGCTAGTCTGACGGCAGAACTAGAGAAGCCCCACTGGGTCTGAAGTCACCGACTAAGAGGGCAGTGACGAGAGAAGAGCCCAGAAAGGGGCAATTACAAGGACCTGTGCAAATATTTTGTTGGCACTAGAAAAAGCAAACAAACAAACAAACCAGATAACAATGAGGGCAGGCTCTGTAAGATAAACTTGGGAGTGAGTGAACCCTATTTTCTCTGCCATTCATTACCCAGCTTCCCAAGGCCCAGCTTTCTCTCCTAGAAAGAGATTTGATAGCAGACATCCACCTCACAGGGAGTTTAGGATTATAAAGAAGAACACTCATGTGAATACTTAGCAAAGTGTCTGTCACCTAGTAAGTATACGCCTTTTCCTAACAAGTGCAGCATGGGAGACAGCCGGGCAGACCTCTGCTGGGCCCATTTCTGTGGTGCGCTTGCGTTGCGCCATGGGAAAGTCTCTGCTGCACCTTTTTCTTCTCCTGTGAATCCTGGGGATACTGTCTTAAGATGTGTTTCTTTTGTTTATGCTGCCTTTGTTTAACTCTGTGAAGATGTGACTCTCTGCCTGTCCAAAACACCTGATGGTCTAATAAAACACTGAATGGACAATAGCGAGACAGGAGCAAGGGTAAGCAGGACTGGCAGGCAGAGAGGATAAACTGAAGGAGAACTGAGGAAGAAGGGGAGCAAAGAGAACAAGGAAAGGAGGACATTGGGGGCCAGCCAGCCACCTACACAGTAAGCCACAGAGAAAGAAGTAAAGAAAGGTATACAGAAATAAAGATAAAAGCCCAGAGGCAAAA
>NW_026068187.1:81782-112924 GCF_014885135.2 Alexandromys fortis
AGAATATGTGTGTTGTGTTGACTGCTTGAGCAGCTCTGCACCACATCTGCACCACATGCACGCAGTACCCGCAGAGGCCAGAAGAGGGCTTTGGGTCCATAGAACAGGAATCACAGATGGGTGTGACCTACCCTGTGACTGCTGGGGATCAAACTCAGACCCTCAGGAAGAATAACCAGTGCTCTTAATAACTGAGATATCTCTCCAGGGAAAAGAGGAGGAGGAGGAGGAGGGGGAGAAGGGGGAGGAGGAAGCAGAACAATAATCACTTCTAACATTTGAGTTTGCCTTTGTCATCCTCTGGAATAGTAGCTGATGAAGGGAATTTTTTACCTTCGTCTATCTAATTTCCTGCTTCTTACCACAGCTTTCTTCCACAGAGGAGAAAACACACCCTTGAGCTGAGTAACCAGGCTGGAATGGAATGCCAGCTTGTACAATCCCTTGCTTGGCACTGAGGGAAGAACTGCTAGACGCAGCGTGCCCCTCGTGGCTGACAACTGCCAGCCTAGAAGCTTGCCCTTCATTAAAACGAACAGCGACATTGGCAGAAACCCTAGGGACCATACCAGAGGGAAACAGTTGGTTAGTTAGTAAAAATCGCAATGTGCCTGGCCATGTTCAGAAACACAGAGATCTGACTCCTTGAAACTCTAGTGGTCCAAACCCCTGTAAAACGTTGTCTGACTCCTCAAAGTAGGAGCCTCTTATTGGCTGGAAACTGAGTGTTATTCTGGGAATGGGTGTGTCTTTGTCTTCTAGTTAATGCTGTGGGACCCTCTGGTGGCCACAGAGAGAATAGCTATTTAGTGGGGTTTGCGTGACTCGAGCAGAGACAGTGTTTGAATTCCTAAAATCCATATGGAGCTGAGAAGATGACCTGCTTGGCTGAACACGGGCTGATGTAGGTCTGCCATCCTGCCTTGTGCGCTCTTTTCTTTCGTAAAACTTCTCAGAGCAGCGGGAAAAGGTATGCTGTCTGTATGCGCCGGGTGCTTTTGAATATTGGTTGGTAATCCATGGGGCATTGCCGAGGGGCATCTTGGTCACGCCAGACAAGACTACCAAAGAGTAGTCTGTCTCTCCTGCTAAAATGTCACAGAATGATTTTAGGGTTTGTTTTTTGTTTGTTTTGTCTTGTTTTGTTTTTAGTTTTTGTTTCAAAACACCCACTTATTTTATGGTTCATCGTGTTCTGTTTTGCAGGGGTTACCTCAAGAGGTATTCTAGGAGCCAGTGTTGTAGCTCAGCAGTAGCAGTGGCCTTCAGACCCTGGATTCAAACCCAGCATAACAAACACACCATTTTAGGTAGATTAGTGTTGTAGTTATAGTAATAATCCATTGTATGTTATGCATCTTTATTTGTAAGTGTATTTTCCATTGTAACTTATCTTTAATTTTTAAATGTATTTTATTAAGCCTTTGAGAATTTTATACATGGATATAGTGTATTTTGATCACAATACTCCACTCTCCCTAACTTCTCCCAGATCCATCCCGACCCCCTCTCGACTTCATGTCCTTATTTTTATAATTTTCATTAGAAATAATAGCCCACTGAGTTCGATTTGCTTTTATATTGAAGAAAGTATTTTCATACTTTGTATTCCGATCACACTTCCCCTCCCCCACTTCTCCAGATCCTCCCACCTTCCTGCTCTCACGACTCCATGCCCTTTCTCTTTCTCTAAAAAGCAAACACAAAACCCCATAACAAAAATACAAAAATAGAAACCAAACTATATAAACAAAAGATCAATAAAATACCCAAACAAAACGTTATGAAACAAAAAGTCTGCAAAAATACCACTGAGTTTGGTTTTTGCTGGTCAGTTGTTCTGGGCATGGGGCCTATCCTAGAAATTTGGTTAACAGACCCAGTGAGACTCCATTGGGGAAAACAACATTTTCCTTTGCAAGTGGTCTCATTCACAGACAGTTCTTGGTTGAGCGTGGGTGCCTGTGCCCACTTCCCCCTCTCAGTGCTGGGACTCCTGACTTCAACCCCTATAGGCTCTGGGCTTGTTGCCACAATTCTCTGTGAGCTCATACATATGCTAGTCTTACTGTGTCTGGAGAGCACTGTTTCCTTGGAATCATCCCCTCTAGCGCTTACAGTCTTTCCTCCTCTCCCTCCTCTCCCTCCTCCATTCCCTCCTCTTCCTTTCCCCCTGTAAAACTTGCTGAATCCTGAGGGAAGGGATTTGATGAAGACATTTTATTTGGTACCGAGAGCTCCAAAGTCTCTCAGTGTCTGCACATTGCTCAGTTCTGGGTCTCTATGCTAATCCCTACTGCAGGAAGAAGCTTCTCTGGTGAAGGCTGAGTGAGACACTGCTCTGAGAACATCATCAGATGTCACCAGGAGTCATCTCATGTTCCTTTAGCAGAGCAATAGTACTTGGTTTTCCAGGAGATCCTTGGCCTATCTAGTCTCACCTTCTCGGCCACCCAAGCGGTGTCAGGCATGGGTTCCATCTCATAGAGTGGGCCTTAAATCCAATCATAGTGGTGTAGACTGGGACTTTCCCAGCTGTCACCTCCAACAGAACCACTTCCCTGGGGAAAACCCTGGCTCCTGGCACACACTTCATGGCTGGGATGGGGCAGGATGACCGGCTCAGCCATCTGTGTATGTGCATGGCAGGGAGTTGGGTGCCGATACTGAGCTAGGAGCTCCAGGGAAGGAGATGAGTTCCTTGCGTTTGAGGAAAAAGGTAAAGGGAGCCAAAGGCTGACACAGCAACTGAGGCCTGACTGGAGGCTCTTAGGGCCCTGACAGGAAGGCCTGTATTTCTCCTGAAGCTCCACAGACTTCCCTAGCCTAGAGTTGGATGCAACTCCTTGGTTCCTGCCCCTTGTCAGCAGCTGTGCACAACTTTGTTTCCTCGATGCTGGAAGATCCCTGGGGGATGAAGGTTTGTCATAGACAATAGTGTGGCCTCTCAGTGGAGACCAGGGGACTACAGTAGTGGCCGAGGAGAGTGATCTTGGCTCACTGTTACAAGTTCAGTCGGCTTCTGAGGAGATCAGGAGTGGATGTATGGATTCTCCCCTATAGAGTGCATTCTGTCTCAATTTGGGTGCTGCTGTCTCCCTCCCTCCATATTACCCTCCCTCCTTCCTTCCCTCTCTCTCTTTCCCCATTTCCCTTTCTAAAACGTATGGCATAGTCTAAAAAGCAAATAAGTTAATGCCTGACGTACTTTAAAAGATGTTCAGGTTCTTGGCTCTATCATTTTCTACAGGTAGCAGTGGTTGCATAAGACTGAGCTTTGTCAAGGTCTGCTAAGGACAAAGTGGTTTCTCATTATGAGACATCTGTCCATCACCTTGACCCAACAAGCAACAAAATATTTTTTTCCTCACTAATACTCAATGGAGCAGTAAATGTTGTAAAATAGAAGATTAAACATTTGAGATTTGAGTTCAGGGACTCCCATTCATTAGCTCTATAACTTAGGAAAAGCCACCTAGCTTCTATTTCTTTATCATCAATTTGAGGATAATAACCAATAAAGTTGACCTTCTGAGTTTTGCAGGTACATATTCAACTAACCATAGATGGTAAATACACAAGAAAAGTTTAAAAGTCTTCATCAGTGTTGAACACAAATACATCACTATTCTCTGAAGAACACAGTGAAACGATGGCTTGCATAGCCTTTATATCGCATTGTATATTATGAGTAATCTATAGTTAATCTAAAAATATAAGGGACTTGCATAGATAATATGCAAATACTGCTTTGTGCCACTCTCAATCATCTTTGGATTTTGCCCTTAAGGATCTTGGAACCAATAGTTCTGTGTATTGTATACTGAGAAACAGACTTATTTGAAGCCCTCACTTTGGGGAGGCACATTTATTCACATACTGACTGAGCGCCGGCTATATGCCTGTAACTCTAAAACATAATGGATAAAAAAATAAAGATACAATGTTTGTCTTATAGGACTCAATCTGAGAGGGAAGACAGACAATAAACAAACAACAGCAGCAGCAGCAGAAGGAGGAGGAGGAGGAGGAGGAGGAGAAGAAGAAGAAGAAGAAGAAGAAGAAGAAGAAGAAGAAGAAGAAGAAGAAGAAGAAGAAGAAGAAGAAGAAGAAGAAGAAGAAGAAGAAGAGAAGAAAAAGAAAACCATACTGGCTGATGGCTTGCTGATCTAGCCAATCAGAGAGCTCCTGTTTCAGTGAGTGACCATGTCCCAAAAAATAAAGTGAAGAGCAATAGAGGAAGACACCTGGCATTAATCTCTGGCTTCCACGTGTGCATGTATAACATGTCCTTCCAACATCCTTGTGTGCACACATGAGAGAATGCACATACATACAATACACACACATACATACATACATACATACACACATACACATGAGAGGGGTGCAGTTTCACTATGTAAAAATGTACAGTATAGAAATGTCAAGAGCAAAAAGGGTCTTCAGAGATAATTATTGTCTTCTGGTAAATACACTTGGTAGAAGTATATTGTGTAACTATCTACTGGATCTTGGCTTCAACAAGTGTGGTCCATGACAGGCAGCAGAATGCTCACCACTGCCTCACAGCTGACAGAAATGCAGTACCTCAGGCCTCACCTAGACACAGAGATCTGGTCTACTGCAGAAGGACCAAGGCAGCAGGTCAGAGAGCTCTGATGCACTCCACAGACCATACTGAAAGAATTTAGGGCAGAGGCATTGCTATCTGATCAGGGTGAGAGGAGGGCTCTTAAAGAAAACAAACCAAACATAACAAACAGCAACAACAAACCCCAAGGAAATAGAGGAGAACATGTGGGGTTGGGGCAAACAGAAGAGAGCAGGGAAGAGCTCGTTGGTCACGGTCAAGCTTTAGAGTCAGAATGACTTGACCTTCCAACTTACTTTGCTCTGAGACTTGGGGAAAGTCCTAACTCCTGGTTTTATCTCTCTCATCCATATGCTGTGTTCTTCTTCCAGGAGAAAGGGTGAGAAGGGGAAGCCAGCTTTGACCACCCTGCCACCTCTGCTGCTGAGGCTGTGTTAATTTAACCTTTCCCAGGGTTCTGATTGGGGTTCTTCCTCTGCTAAAAATTAATCAGCTCATGGACTTGCAACATTCCTGAGGCCTTGTCCTTTCTGTTTGTTTTTCTGCATTCTTGCTGGAAACCATGGTGACTTCTAGGTGAGGTGTCATGACAGTACTGAGTCTAAGCTGCTACAGGGAAAGGCAGTGCCTCTGGAACAGGGACATTTCTCATCTTTGGCTTTGTTCCCAAGTGAGGAGGCGGTACAGGCAAGCCGAGGTTCCTTTCTCCCCCAAGCTGGCTGTGTTCCCAGGCTGCTGAGGTCATTCAGAAGGCCCTTCCCAACCAATGCAGACTTGCCTCTCCCTCCCAACATTCCTGCTTGACTGAGGCCATCCAGGAACCCCTTAGTGGTGATAGGGAGAGGCTTATGAGATTAAGAAGAGTCAGAATCAAAGTATGCATGATCACAGTTACTCCTTGGGTGTGGTCCTCTTCCCATCACTTTACTTCTCTTACCCTTACTGGGCAGGACAATAAGTCTTTGAGAGGTCACTCAGCTCTTCCTGAGGCTCAGTGGAAAGGAAGAAGTCCTCTTCTTATCATTGGAGCTGGGCTGTAAATTGGCGGTGGAACATTCAGTTCAGGAGACTTAATATGTTTGTATAATGATTTAACTTATAACAACTTTATATGTTTCTTTTTTTCTTAAATGTATTCTTGTTCTTATTTTCTATGCATTTGGATTTTTTGCTTTACGTATTTGAAGTTTTAACATGCTAAAATCCTTTCAGATTTCTTTCTCTTGGTATGGTGACCATACCCTACTTGGCAGGTAGGCAAGATGGTATTGAAACTCATAGAGTTCACTGCTATACATGAGTGTTGTCTTTTCTCCCCCAAGTACCTGCCTAGAAGAATGGAGTTTTCTTTATCTTTCCATCCTGATTCTAAACAGAAGTCTCACCGTGATTGCCTGAGTCTTAACCATGACTATAGATGCTTGCTTGAACTTGGCGTGATGATTTCTTGGATGTGACATCAAAAGAATCAAACAAAAATATTAAGTGCATTAGACTCCTTCAATATGAAACTCTTTTGTTCATATTGTTCATGTGTGGCACAGTTCTCATCTCAGCACTTGGGAGGCTGAGGCAGGAGGATGACAAGTCCAAGACTAACCTTATCTACCCTGAGAACACTGCCTCAACATAAAACCACAACAGCATGTTTGCAGCCATCACCGCGCTGCCGTTACTCTCTAACACCAGTGCTGCCTCTTGCTTGCCGAGCTCCAGCCGAAGGAGAAAGGGGGGGGAGGTAAGTAAGGAGGTGCTCATACCATGGCTCATACAAAGCAGACTGCCAGTAAATCCACTGGTGGTAAAATACCTAGGAAACAACTGGCTACAACAAGCCTCTCATAAGAGTGCGCCCTCTACTGGAGGAGTGAAGAAACCTCATCGTTACAGGCCTGGTACTGTGGCACTCCCTGAAATCAGATGCTATCAGAAATCCACCGAACTTCTGATTCACAAACCTCCTTCCAGCGTCTGGTGTGAGAAATTTCTCAGGACTTCAACACAGATCTGCGCTTCCAGAGGCAGCTATTGGTGCTTTGCAGGAGGCAAGTGAGGCCTATCTGGTTGACCTTTTTGAAGATACCAACCTGTGTGCTATGCATGCCAAACATGTAACAATTATGCCAAAAGATATCCAGCTAGCACATTGCATACTCGAAGAACGTGCTTAAGAGTCCACTATGAGGGGAAACATTTCATTCTCAAAAAAATGTTTTTCCTCTTCTTCCTGTTATCAGTAGTTCTGAATGTTAGATATTTTTTCCAAGGGGTCAAAAGGTACCTAAGTATATGATTGCTAGTGGAAAATAAGAGACAGAAATCAGGTATTGGCAGTTTTTTCATTAAAAAAAAAAAAAAAACAGCAACACATTTTCTTGTTGGGGAAGAGTGGAGTGCCAGGAGCCTGAGCTCAGGGCAGGATGCCACAGATCCTTTTAAGAAAATTGCACACAACCCAGATGTGGGGGGAATTGCCGGTTTCCGTTAGGTCAAGTTGGAGAGAAAAGAGGTGCAGGAGAAGATCCTGCCAACCCCAGGGACCACTGAGCAGGCAAAGAGGAACGAAATGTCCTGAAATCCTAGACTAGAGACTCCGCACCCCATCATCTTCAAAGGACTTGAGCCTCAAGCTTCACTGTGAACACAGCAGGAGCCTGGGAGACAGTCATGCTGAGAGTACTGGGGGTTGTAGAGGCCAGGCTCAAGAAGTTTCATGGAAAACAAAGACTATATGAACTAGGCTTGAGGCTTAGTTCAGATAGCATTTTGGCAAAGAATCTGGCTGCCTTCTGCCTATATCCTAAGAACGAGCCTGGTGCTAAATTTTAAAATAATAAATGTGTTTCTTTGGCTGAGGAAATTTCAAGATGGCACAACACTGAGTCTGTGATGTGGTTATTACTGATAACTAGTGTAGGTATACAATGAAAGAGAGCAAATAGGATGGAAAGAAATAAAGAAAATAGCACACACACACAGTTTGGAGAGAAAAAGAGCACTAAGAAGCTTATTATTATAGCCAAGACATGTGAGGAAACATGGGGTGGGATTCAGGGGATTGGCACCATTAAGGGGGGAATCAGTAGTTCTTTCTTGGAACAATGGGAAGAGTGCCCTCAGGGTAGGACTCCACCCTGCTGATCTTTCAGCTTGTGAAAGGAGAAATTCAAAAGAGTTGCTTTCTCCTAAAAACCAATTGCTTCAGCATATGAAAGAGGGTGATGGCCCATCTCAAGTTGGCAGCCAAACTGTATCCAGGTGATAATAACTTTGGAGACATGGAAGATGCAAGAATGAAGGGGTCATGGATCCTTCCTCCATGGTTTCAGAGAACCACAGAGGTCAAGAAATAAATGTGTAGCAGGGTTGGAGTCTATGTGAAACCATGAAAAGGCAATTCATGAAGCTGTAAAAGTGAAGCTTTGGTTGGAGTGGAAATCCCCAAGATGTTAGAGATGTCATAGCTGTGGAACAGTCATCAGAGAGAGCTGTGTACAGAGAGTAACCTAAAGGGCCCAGCAGTATTCCTTCGGAAAGTAAAGGCTCAGACATTAGACACAGAGCTACACTAATTCTTCTTCTTCTTCTTCTTCTTCTTCTTCTTCTTCTTCTTCTTCTTCTTCTTCTTCTTCTTCTTCTTCTTCTTCTTCTTCTTTGTTCTTCTTCTTCTTCTTTCTCTTCATCTTCTTGTTCTTGTACTTGTTCTTCTTTTTCTTCTTCTTCCTCTTCTTTTTCTTCTTCTTCCTCTTTCTCCTCTTCCGTCTTCTCGTCATCCTCCTTCGCATTCTTCTTGCCTTCTTCTGCTGCTACTGTGATAAAATATCATAACCAGAAGCAACTTAAGAAAACGTTTTTGTTTTGGATTAGAGTTCCAGAGGATAAGAGTCCTTAGTGGAGACAGCATGGCAGCAGTAGCTGAAGCAAAAGGCTCCCTGATCATATCGTATCTGCACACCATGAAACGGACAGACCAAACAGAAACTGGGGTGATGCTATAAACTCTCAAAGCCTGCACCTCATGCTGTGGTGCTGATGGAATTCCTTCAGCCAATAATCTTTAAGATACCAGCTCACTTTGGGTGTGGTGTTATGTACTATAAATGCAAATGAAAAGAAAGCTTGGGCCTCTTGGCTGCTGGATTCCGGTCCAGTTCCCAGTGCACTCAGAGGACTGTGGATGGCTACTCTTTCTGTGAGTTTATCCCCAGATAAATAAATCTTTGTTATACCTCAAAAGAAGGTGGGATTGGATTGAATGGGATAATAAGTAGATTAAGTAGATTAGTGTAGTAATAATAATAATAATAATAATGAGATTACTTGTGAGCTATTAATTATAGACAATTTATAGTGGTATAGATTCTTGTATATTGATACAAATTCAAATTATATTTGTTATATTGATTATACTACTATTTGTTTACTATATTTATGCATCTATGCAAAGTAATTTTGTCATATTTGTATGGCATGCATGTTTCTACGTCTGCTAAAGATATTTTGTATATTGATGTAATTTTAGGGTAAACATACCATATTGGACTATACATTTCTACCTCTGATCAGATACTTACATATTGTTTACATGCTGAGGTCATTGTCCTCATTTGCTGCACATTTGTTTAAATATTGTTTAATTTTTTAACATGAAGCCTTAGTCTTTAAGATATATAGATATTAATAATTACAGGTCAACAGTCATTCTTGTTTGCCCTACTTACAGTTAGACTAGTCAGGTTCTTGAAATGCATAGAGACACAACTGCTCCTGGCAGCACTGATCTATTCCTGAGAAAATGCTGGTATCAAAGACACTCCATTTCGAGCTTGTTTTCTTTTTGGCAAAACTGGTCTTTGGGCAAAGAACTGCCCCTGCCTCAACTAATGACAAAATGCACAGCCTGCCATACGATGAACCTGAGAGTGCAAGGTTCTCAAGAACGAGAATCTTATCTGCCTTTTCCATTACTCCATGGGAGATAATATGAACACTGTCCTACTGTTCAAATTAGCATTTCCTTAATTCATGAATATATGAAACAAAAGCTCCTTGAACTGTTTTATGTAAAGCGGTCTGGGAGACCATTTTGAAGTCCAGGCGGCAGATGTATGTGTCCCTGGTACGAGACCTTTCAATGGCACGCTCAGCACAGCAGTCTCGCTCTGTCAACCCAAGCCCTCTTCCTAGTCTAGTGTCTCTCTATCCTCCTCTCTTTGTAGAAAGCAGGCACTCCATGTGGGCTTATTGCTGGAATTCTCAGTTAATAGCTTGATACTAACTGGTCTTAGTTCTTACCAGAACTTGGTGTCACCAGGCAAGTAAAGATCACCCAATTAGTTGGGTGCTGGTGATGCACCTCTCTAATTCCAACACTTGGGATGCAGAGGTAGGTGGATCTCTGTGAGTTCAAGGCCAGCCTGCTCCACATAGTGAGTTTCAGGACAGACACCGAAGCAAAAATGAAACCCTGTCTCGCAAAACAAAACAAACAAACAAAAAATCACCCAGTTAGTCTCCTTGAACCCTGATGGGAGCCACTGATTTCTTGTAGCACAGCCAACAGACCAGTGTAGCATTACTATGCTTGGTACTTTTCCAATTCTTCACTGGGGCAATGATAGGGTTTTGTTGTTGTTTTTAATACAGGGTGCCCCTGCAAAAGGAATATGCAGACCTTTACAGGTTACAGACATCCCCTACTTATGTCCCTCCAGCCAATTTAGGAAGGCCTTCAGAGGAAGCTGTACTCATATGTAAAAAAGCATGGTGCCTGTTAGCCCGAGGCCCTGACTTTTTTCATTTTGGATCTTTACAGGCTAAAGCAACCTCACAAACAGTCTGGCCCATTTTGTTTAACTCCTTGGGAAAGGCATGCACTGCTGAGACCTGCTTCTCTCTCATTTCTCTGCTATCTGCTGGCTCCCCACCACCATCCAGGCTTTCTCCGTGTAGCTTTCTGGAGGGCTGGAAACTGAGGACTTTATATCAGCTAGAGACAGTCATATGTGAGGACGTTCATACCAAACACGAAGCACTGGCAGTTCTTGCCCTGTTTTGTCCCTTAACCTTCCCAGCTCCGTCTCCTGAAATGTCCTCTTTAGCCTTGAATGCTCGCTGCTTCTATCTTTTCTATATTAGCAGTGATACAGAAAAAGTTTTCTATATCAGCAGTGATATAGATGCTGGGCACCCACAGTGACGTGGCCATCATCTCTCCTTCCTGTCCTCACACAGACAATCCTCTCTTCTAGTTCCCTTCCCCACTAGAACTCAAAGGCAGGACCTTGGCTGTCTGTATCCTCAGGGTCTGCGACACACAGACATTTAATAAGTGAATAATGACAACAAATGCCCTCTGCCCAGCAACCTTAGAAACATGACCTGACTCTGGTTGTGTCCTCCAAGGGTCCCGATTTTGTGCACACCCAAGAGGCGTCTTCACTGTTGACCAGGCAGCGTCTGGTAACGGCTTCTCCTGCATGTCACCCTCCCGCACACAAATCTACCAACTCTCAGTGTACATTTAAAAAAAATGGCATTGTTTTATTTCTGCTAGCAGGAACAGGCTGCGTGTTATGTCGGATGTGGTGGGCTCAGTGCAGGTGTGGGTGGGGGAGGACGTGATGACTCGGTGGCTGGAAGGGAAATGGGAAGGTTAGAAACGCTTCTGGGTACTCATGAAGGAATCATGGCATGCTATGGCTAAGCCACCAATGAGGTTGAGAAACTCTTGGAAGTCTAGTTGCCCATCACTGTTGAGATCCAGCTTCTTCATCATGCGGTCCAGGACACCAGGGTCCTTCTGGTTCTGCAAAGACAAGGACATCTTTATATTTCATTTTCTACAGTGCTTTCAAATATGCTGCCACGTCTCATTTTAAATACAGTACAAGGTCCAGGAAAGGGGTTATTAATAGCCCCCCCTTCAATGTGAAGTAACAGAGTCAAAGAGGGGACCTGCTTTAGCAGCAGACCTGGAAATGAACCAGGACTTCCTTGCTCCTTGTCTTTGTCCTGTGTTTTTTCTGTGACATTAAGGGTTATTAAACTTTGTAAAAGTGTTGTATACAAGTCTCACATGTAAACCATATGGAAGTGAGTGGTTTCAGGTAGAAAGTTATAGGACCTGCCTAAGAAGCCTCCTTCCCCAACCCATCTGATCTGAGTCTCTAACACACACACACACACACACACACACACACACACACACACACACACACACCACTATCTAGATTTGCATTTAGATTAACTTATAAAGTCATTAGCTATATTTCAAGTGAGTAGGATGAGTGTCCGGCACAAGCATGTGAACGGTGGCTACAACAGCAATAGTATGAAGATAGGATATATTCTTTCCACCATTGCAGGAGACCTTACTGGACAGAAAACCTGAGAGGACAGGGCTGCCCTACAGTCTTTGGGGTGGAGGAATAAAAATTTAAAGTGATTCTATTACAGGCCATTTCACATGCTCTTCTGGTGCCAGGCAATTGTATGGCTCACATGGAGCTCACCCCAAGATCCAGAGAGTCAGCAAGGGCAGAGGCCCGGAGCTAAGGAGAAGGAGGCAGTTTCTGATGCATTCCGCCAGGCTCCTGTTTTGTAGGTGAGCAATCAGCAGATGGGGGCTGGGACAGGTACCTTCGTGAAGGCGGCCAGCTCCGTGTTCATGAAGGTGAGGAACTCGGTTTTGGAGAGTTGGCAGCTGTTCCCATCCTTCCCACTGTACTTTTGGAAAACGGCAATCAGGGACTCGATGCATCGCTCAGTCTCTGTGGGTTTGGACATTTTTGCCTTTGAAGAAAACAAAAACGTGGAGCTCAGTTTAAAACTATCTTGAGGATTCTGAAGGCTAGAGATTGAGAGTGCCGGCGCTTCATGGTACCTCATTTTGGGCTGAAGCAGTTTCTTAAAGTCTGGCTCGTTTATCAGGGGCCAGAGAAGTAAAGATACCACAGAAAGTGACGTCCTGTGACCTGTTTCTCGGAGTTCTACTGTATGCATTCCCAGTGCAGTAAGGTGTTTCACGTGAACCTCGGAGTGTTTGAAAACACTGGATGGTTCGGAGGAGGGAGAAACCTTTCTGATAGTCTTAGACAGTGTGAGTCAATACATGCATAGCCTGTACCCCCCCACACACACACACTTAGTGTGAGTCAATACATGCATAGCCTGTACCACACACACACACACACACACACACACACACACACACAGCAGTGTGAGTAGATACATGTATAGCCTGTACACACACACACATACACACTTAGTGTGAATAGATACATAGCCTTCACATTCCCCTCCACCCACACATGCACACACACTGACCCTTGGAGGGAGATTCCGTTGACCTATTCTCCAAGTGCATGGAGAGGCTGCTGTGATAATTGAGATGCCACCAAAATAACAGCAAACTCTTGAAACCTGTGCATTTCTTTGAAGAAAACGAACAGCATTTCTGTAATTGTGCACCAGGAGGGAGAGAGGGCGTTGTAGATGTGCAGAGGTATATTCATCTAAGTGTGGGGATGCATGCGCTTGGAGGAAAACGGAGTTCGGGTTAACCTGGGCTACCTAGTGAAACCATCCGTGTTCTCTATCTCTCCTCTCTCTTTCCATCCTCCCCCATCTCTCTCTGTGTGTGAAGCAGACACTATATACCACTAACTTTACTTGTGCAGAACTGAGGCACGAGAGGGGAGCTATCATGGCAGATCACCCCTAGGCTCTCGGCTCCCAGGTTTCTTTCTGCTCACATCTGCCTTTGTTTAGTCCAAGTGCCACTCATTTCCACAGGAATGGTTGCTGGAATTTCTTAATACAGAGTTGAGCCAGTGCTGTGGTTGCACCAGGAAGAGCATCAGTTCAAATCGTGTGCAGGACTCTGCTTTTCCCACAGCAGAACTCCTAAAGGAAATTCTACTGGGCTGAGTCATCCCAGCGGGACTCTGAAGGCAGAACCCAGAATTGAGCTGTTGTGCTCCCCCTGGTGGATAAGGGCAAAACTGCAAGATTTCTTGGAACCTGCGGGGCCACGCCCTGAAGGTTTCTTTTTGAAGTTAATATTATGATTTGGATGGATGTTAAAAAAATGCAACTTAGAATTTAGCCTTTGATTTCCTGGATACAAAAGTTGGAAGTTTCCAGGCGGGCAATAAACACACACACTCACACTCACACCGTTTCCCCTCCTAGCACCTCCTGTCTTTAGGCACTTTTACCATCAAAGTCGCACTGCTGTGGCCCCTGCACCTAGGAACGCTCAGAGCACCTGAACCTTCTGGGGATCAGTTCTTTTACACAGTCACAATGGAGATATAAGCTTCCCTACAGGGAACTTGAACTGAAGGAGAGAAAAGTGTTGGTAGGTTCAGGTACTAGAGAAAAAAAAATCAAAACCCTGCAGCCTAGAAACAAGTGTTTGCACAACACACCCCTCCTATCAGAACTACAATCTCCGTGCCGTACTACTAGTGTGTGACGTGAGAGCAGAAGTTTGGCTTGGAGGACACACTGACCGGGAGAAGGCTCCAGGCCAATGGATCCAGCTCTGCTTTCCACCCATGCAGAAGCTTCCTTCCCCTTCCTTGCTTGCAGAACGGACTGGGAGTGTGGAGAGGTTCTGCCCATGTGGAGGGAGCAGTGGCTGATGGAAAGGGGCGGTGTCCACACCACCGCCCTTCTACAGAATGGGAACAAGGACAGTAAGGAGAAAACACACGAGGAAAGGACACAGTGAAAGAATTTGTAAGACGCTCCCTAAACTGTCAACATTCCAGGAAAGCCTCCCATTAACTGGAATATGAGAAAGAGGTAATCACACCAGTTCCTTCTTAACCAATGCCAACACTCTTCCTTGGAGCGTGCAGGGTCCCATCCATCACCCTCCACCTCGCAAGCTGTTTGCGCTCGGCCTAAGGCGCCCCCGTGTGACGAAAAGAGGAAGAAGGAAAAAATAAGTCGGAAGTGATAAGCGATTGACACACCAAAGCTGGGTTCTGCAAGCTTTTTTTCTTTTTAAATCAAGGAGCAGCTGCGTATATTTTTAGTTCTTTAGACCCCATAGGATCCTGGCACTCTTTCGCTGTAGCCCGGCAGCAAGGGCGGCAACACGTAAAGCGAAAGGATGTGGGGATGCCTGTAAACTTTATACATTAGATTTTCATATGATTTTCATGTATCACAAGGGATCATTTTCCTTTCAACTGTCTTCCAACCATTTAAAAACAAAATCTATGTTTAGTTTGGTGGTAGGGCAGAAACCCAATTAGACCATTCTTCAAAGTTTGCGGATCCTCTTCATTGGAGAGACAAAGGAAGGTAGACCTTCGGGGTGAATTAGTGGAAAAGTTAGAAAAGCTGAGAGGAGACAGGCAGGTGATAGGGAGTGGCTAAAAAGATGGCAGAGAAGGAAGTAAAGGGGAGAGGAAGGAGCAGGCTGGGAGGGAATGGCCTCCTCCCACATTCTTGCCGGCGGTTCCCCGGGCTGCAACAGGCGGCAGTTTCGGTGCACGGCCGTGTGCGTTGGCCTTTTGCCCGCGGCTTGCCGCAGCTGATTCCCCAGAACTCGGGAAGGCTAAGTTCTGAAAAGTTCACTTTCTGGTCTGCACGGACGCCTGGCGAAGCCGCCCAGAACTCCCTCGGGGTCCCCAGCTCTCCAGCGGGGTTCCCGGTCTTCCCGGAATCGGTGACTTCGGCCGAGGTTTCGGCCGCCCGCTGGGTACAGAGGGCGCTTGGCCCCGGGACTCCGGCGACTCCAGCGACTCCAGCGGCCACACCCAGCCCCGGCTCCGCGGCCAGTCGAGCGGCCACGCCCAGCCCTAGCCCGTTTCTTGCCCTGGAGAACAAAAGTCCCCATTTCTTCCCCCAGGCTGTCATTAGGGTGTAATTTTGGGGCTTCGTCTTGCCCTCCACTGTCTCTAATTGCCTCCCACACGGTTTCTTCTTCCTGATCTATTTTCTGCCACGTCCACAACTTAGTCCAAAGTACATCCGACGTAGAGCACGGGTAACTTTGCCCTTTGTTCTTTTCATTGTAAAGGAAGGGAGAAAACACATAAAAATTTAAAAGTTAGGCTTACCAAGCTGGTGAGGAGTGGAGACCGATGGCGACTGAGGCTGACAGCGGCGGGTACGGGAGTGGCAGTGGCGACCGGGGGCCGGGTTCCGCCCCTCAGCCTGATTCAAGCCGGGACCGCCCCGCCCCCGCCCCTCCGCAGGCCTTGGCCTGTCCCCACTGCCTTCTGAACTCGCTTTGCTTGGACTCAGGCATACACACACCCATTGTCCTGTCTATTCTACTACACTGAAGATATTTAATACACAGTGCCGATTTTAATTGTTTTGTTTTTGAGGCATGATCTTTCTTGTCAGGGATTGTATGAAGCACTTCTGGCTTCTAACCCTAGGTCCTCAACATCAGGACAAGTCACATTGCCCTGTCTGTTTGGTAGGACTTTAGTACTGTCGCATAGAGTGACGCCTCTGAGGGGACCCGGAAAACTGCAGAGAAGATGTGAATGGGGCCTTGCGTGAAGGTATCTTCGTGTTTGCCACCAGCTTCAGCTACTGACTCGTGGCTCCATGAGGCCAGTCCTCCTCTGCAGTTTCCTCTTTCCTTCAGACTCACAGTTCCTGGCACTTGACAAGTCAGACATGGTGGCTCTGCCTGGGCCCTAAGCACTGGCAAGACTGAGGCAGAAGATTGCTGCAAGTTTGAGGCCAGCCTGTGGGCTACAGAGTGAGTCCAGACCAGCCTGGGTTACAGGGTAGGACCTTGTCTCAAAAGAAAACTAAAATCCAAACCAAAAGAAACACATGTGAAGGCCCCATCTGCGTTTCAAAATTCTCCATTTTTACCAACAATGTAGCCATTTTTCCATTTTCCTTACTTGAAAACATTGCTACCATGTTTTTTTTAAGTCTTTCTTACACATTTCTTATTACGGCGCTTGTAATGTCAGCTTTATTGTATTGGATCCACCTGACATTATCACACTCCCACTCCCTTTTTCCTTTGATTTCATAACAGTCCCTTGACCTCCAATCAAAAGAAACATATTTAATCAATATAAAACACAGTTTCTTGATATGCAGTTCAGAGCAAAACATGATACAAAATGGTTTACTAGGAGTTTTCTGCCAACCAAACTTCTGGGGTCAGCGTGATGGCTCAGAGGGTAGAGCTGCATCCTCCAAGCCCAATAGCCCGAGTCTGAGCATCGGAGCCCACATGATGGGAAAGGAGAACCAACTCCTCCATGTCAGCCTTTGACCTCCACGTGATGGGAAAGGAGAACCAACCCCTCCATGTCAGCCTTTGACCTCCACATGTGTGGTATGACGAGTGCTCCCCGCAGTGATTAATAGCAAGATAAACGAGTTTTAAAAATCCAAATTTCTTAGCCTCTTTGTGTCTCTGAATAACCTGGTCAACCTTAATGAATAAATTAAAGTGCCAACTTCTTCTTTTGATTCCAAAGAGAACCTCCTATGGGCCAAGCATTGCTCTGGGGTCTGCAAATACAAACACAAGTGTGATACAGAGCCTGCCTTTGAGGTTCTCCAGAGATGGACGTCACACATACGGGGTGGGGATTGAAGGTGACTGCTAGGATTCTTTAAGATCCTAAAGTTATGTGTGAAGTTTTCTGCATAAGAGATTTCTCCCCCTAGAAGAAGGTATATAGCTTTTATCAGGTTCAAAAGAAAAACTATAACAAAAGTTACTAGAGAGCCATTGTATATACCCCAGTCATGGACTTGTCCACATCATAATAGATGGAGAATGCCTCACTTACAGCTACTGAGGAAGGGTCAGACTTGGTGACCAAGGTATGCATGATTTGACTTTGTGTCCACTGTCACAAATGGTTGAAGTCAAGGCCTGCCAGGGCATGGGATGGCGGGTGACAAAGGCTTCATCCTAAGATGATCTCAGACAAATCAGTCCTTTATCCTTGCAAGCTGGAAAGAGAAACACTTGCAAAATTTGGCAGGTAGAAGAACTGAAAGCTACAGAGAACTAGAAAGTCAGGACAAATCAGGACTAAGAACAAGACACCAAGAGTAAAAGAAAGCAGTGAGATTTAGAAAAAGTGTGTGGTGGAGAGACGAACACAAGTCAGTTGGTAACCGACAACAAAGAAGGCTCCTGTGCAGAAGGAAGCTTTGGGGAAAAGGATGTTTGGCAAGATTGGCAAACAATGAGTCAATCAAAAGGGCTAGGAAGGTGGGGGGCAGCATGAGAACTGGCAAATTGGTAGCGAGAAACAAACACGAGGTAACACAGGAGAATGAAAGAGCTGATCAGGAAATAAATGTGGGAATTCCCACAGTCCAGAGTAATCCTCATACATCGTAAGCTGATTTCTGTAAAGGGTAGAGTCCATCCCTAAATGGGCACACACGTGTGATAAATGTGACAGGATTGTGACCAGCTACCATGACACTGCTGGGAAGGGAGGGAGTGATCCACTCTGGGGGAGTAAGGGAAGGGTTAAGGAAAAAGTGAATTTTGAGTTGGGCATTCGAAATGAATTAGAAGTTACCGGTTGGTGGGTAGCAAGGTGAAGCAAGGTGAGGTCAGGCCACATAGCAGCATTTTAGGGTTACAGACTGTGGCACTTAGACTAGGGTCCAATTCTCTGTACTTGTGGGATATTGGCTACACTGATTTGTCTGCTGCCATCTATAAAAGGAGAGTGTTAAGTTGGGAGCATAGCCCCAGTCTCTGGCCTGGGAGTTGCTTTGCTCTGGACTCCAAATCCCCACCTGGGGTGGTGGGGGGGCAGGACCACTCCCATAGGGTATTTAAGGAGCCTTCTAGAGGAGGAACACGTGGTTTTTCGGGTCTGCACGGGCTCCCTCCTGTCCTGTCTCTCTGCCAGGCGCTCGGCCACCCAAGAGTGTCATTCTCAATGAAACTATAGACATTTTTATTTGCTTTGATTTGACCTAATTGGATTTCTTGTGCCAGTGCCAGCAGAGATGCTCTTATTCTTATCAGAGAGAACAGGAGTTATTCATGTCGAATATTTAAGGATTTGATCAGTCTCTCCGGAGGAAGTTTTAATCGCTGGTGCAATTGGAAAGGGGAATGGGACACGATGTGTGTTATCAGTAGGTGCCAGTCACTCAGGAGTGTTGGGATTCCAGATGAGATCGTGGTAAATGGGAGGCAGAAGCGGACGTTAATGCTGTGCCTGGGAATTCGGATTCTAAGCAGGAGAGTGAGATGATCTTTCTCACTCTTATAATGGTAAAAAGATACTAGAGAGGAGAGACCAGAGGATAAAAACATAGTAGGACATTGTAATAGCCACAGTGAGATGGCCATGGTGATGGTGACAGGGTACTACCAAACTCTGAGAAGGCAATTCCAGACTTGCTTGGCATGCTGGCTAGGTTCTGTTTGGTTTTCAACTTGACACAATATGGAGTTGTCTGAAGTTGAGAGAATGTCCCCATCAAATTATTCCATTGACAAGCCTGCAGGGCGTTTTCTTGATGGATGATTGATGTAGAAGGGCCCAGTCTACCATGCCCAGTGCCGTCACTCTTGGGGTGTGCAAGAAAGTAAACCAAGCAAGTCAGTAAGCAGAATTGCTCCACGGCCTCTGCTTCACTTTCTGCCTCCGGTTCCTGACCTGCCTTCCCTTCATAATGCTCTCCTCAAAGTTGATGTTAGTCACGAAGCTTCTCACAGCAACAGAGGCCAAAGTAGAACGCTTGGCTGCTGTTTGGGTGTAGGTTAGAGGGAAGGGAAATCAAGGATTTGGGTGGGGATTCAGCTGATAACTGGGCAGGGTGGCAGGACAGAATACAAAGCAAGTGACATTTGGGGATGGGTAAGAGAAGTTGACAGTTCCATACAGACACTCAGCTTCCATCTGAAGAAGGGCAAGCAGGACAATTCAGTGTTGCCAAGCTTAAGCATGTCCTGTCTCCAGCCCGTTCTCCCACAGCTCCTGGTATCATCGTTATTACTGTATTTGTTGACATCTTCTTCCCACTTCGTCTTCCTCCCTGAAGGAAGGATAGAAATGGTGCCCTGATTACTTCAGCATTTCCAACACACAGCAGTTCTGACAGGAAGGCCTGTGAGTGGAGAGCTGGCAAGGCCCTGGGGTGACGGTGATCAGCAAGGCCAGGAAAGGATCTGTTACTAAGGTGTACCGCCCAGCTTAACACCGGCAAATAAACAGCAGCTAAAGAGTAGTGTTGTAAGATGTGCCGACACAGAAATAAGAGGAGAAATGACTGGGAATAGAAGGAGACCATAAAAGGCACAGAGAGAGGCTCACGAGGTGAAAGACTGCGCAGAGCCAGAGAGCACATGCACACCCATCTGATTTGGCGATTTTCTCCTTGGAGGCTTTGATGGAGCAGATGTGGCAGATGACAAGGACAAAGGCAGATGGCAGTGGACTGAGGGACAAATGGTAAATGAAGAGCAGGGATGGGAATTGTGGAGTGCTCTACCAGATGAAAAGAGGAGCGGGGAGAAGGAACCAGAGAGAATTGGGGACCCAAGAGGCAATCTAAAAACTTATAGGAAGAGCTGGAGAGAGTGCTCGCTACGCATTTATGAGGACCAGAGTTCAAATCCTGGCAACCATCTAACAATCCAGAAATCTCACAAAAACATACTCAAGAATAAGACTCCAAATGCACAGGAAAAAATGACAAAGTCCCAGGGGAGTTGGGGGTAGCTGGAATGACTCCACAGAGATGGAAAAGAAGAACTGGGATGAGCATGAAGGGGTCAGAAGCTGGGAGAGAGGACTTGAGTGGACCGCCAGCACTGATGGATGTATTCCGGTTATGTAATAATAACCTCTGATTATTCCCCCAAATCCTCTGTACATCTTTGGCCATTCCTCAAGTGATCTCTGTTTTGGACAGGTCTAGTTTTAGTTCCCTAAAGTGAAATTCAATGGCTCCTTCAGTCAATTTCTTCCATTATAAGTCTTTGTTGATCTGTATGCCCTCTCCTTTGTACCCCAAGATTGTATGGCGTTCAGCTATGTCAGTATGGCTGATGTTAGTACTTTTCTTTTCAGTCGTCATGTGAATTCCTTGAGATCACAGATCTGTTCTGCTCATCTTAGTGTTATTTGCAGCAACTTGCACATGGGAAGACACCATTGTTGTTCACGGGATTGAGTGGAATGTGAGCTTTCAGAGCAGTGTTTGTCTGCTTTAATTCTGTACCATTCAAAATTCATGGCAACATTAAATAACTCACTCTCAATAATTGTTTGGTTCTTCGTATTTTTTAAAGACTCTCAAGATATTTCAAAAGGTCTTAAATTTATGTGCCTTTATTCATCAAATTATTTGACTATCATTTATTGAGTAGGTAGGATTCAAAGTATACAAAGATTTTTAGAAGTCATCATTTCAGTCTTGGAGGATACTCTAGTGTAATCAGGTTAAGACAACAAGAATAGACCCTTTAAAACACTGAGCCACCTGAATCAGGAGTGTGGACCCAGTCTTCAGGGCTCAACTCTCTCCTCAGCTAGAATTTACCTCCTAAAGGTGAGAGCTGTACAGGGAGAGCTGCTGGATTAATGTTGAGCTGCTCCCGTGTGCTCTGAGTTCACGTCTGCAAAGCCAAGGATTGACCCCAGGATCTCTGATGTCACCATGGTGGGAAAAGAAAAGGTCTTAGAAAAGAAAAGGAAAGCAAAGATCTTAATGAGGTGTAGCTCTTCTCTAATTCTGAGCTTCAGGCTTTTCATGTTTTAAATGGAGCTAATAATTAGGAAGACAATACATATAAAAGGGCTCTTTCCATGGGGCTAATTGCTACTCAGCTATTGCTCTGTGAATTAAATGAAAGTGTCTTTTGCAGAGCACTTTGCAGACTTAGGGGACTGTTACTGTTGTTCTCCCAGCCTCTTCCCTCCCTCACTTCCTCCCTGCTGGCACTCAGAACTCCCAGTCACCATGTTGCAGAGACCTCTATGGCAGTGTTAGCCTTATGATCCGTGCTGGTGAGAGTGAGTGGGTGCTGTCCTCCTCTACCGCCTCCACAGTTACACTCCTTCATATTCTTCCAGGCCTCTTTCTCGCTGATGGTCCCTGCCGTTAGATCTTCAACTGCTGTTGGCAAAATTGAGACATTTTCTCTTTCACAATGCTCCATGGAAAATTGTGACATCCCTGTACTCCAAAGATTTAAAAGACTCATGTCCAGTCAATTGTGACCTGAAAGTGCTAGTGAATTATTCTCAGAGGGTCTCTATATTGCTCAATTATTTTTAAAAATCCAGCTACTTCATCCTGAAATTTGAATTCCCTTGTGGGAATTCCAACTATGTTGTTGTGGCTGTTGTTGGTTTTTAGTCTAGCTTAAGCAGTAACTGTGCCTTACCCCACTGTCAACAGCTGGAACTCAGAATCTGATGCTGGTGACTAATTCATAATTGGTGCAAAGGGGAAGAAGGTGAGAGAGAGTTCAGTCTCAGGGCTGTGTAGGCAAACATGCACTTAAACCAAAATTTCACAGGTTGGGGGTGTTATTTTTATTATATCAACCCTTGGTGGGCTAGCCACCTTTAATAGAAAACAAAACCATTTCTCACAAGGATGGAAAGAAGAGATACAAAACTAATGGGTTTCAAGGTGTGATTCCCTCCCCCAACTCCCCTACCTTGTCTCAGTTCAGTCTCTCTTGCAAGACCTTCTGACAGCTGTAAATCTTTTCCCTGGAGACAAGTTTCCTCTCCGGCTACCCCCAGGGGTTCAGCCATTTCATTTGCTAGCAGAAGGCTCCTGGAGAAAAGCTCATTCTGGTGTGTATGTGTGTGAGAATGTGTCTATGTGTATGTCTGTGTTGTGTGTGCTGTGTATATGTGTATATGTGTGTGTCTGCTGTATGTTATGTGTATGTGTATACATGTGTGAGTGGGGGAGTTGTGCATGTATGTTGCATGTATATATTTATGTGCGTGCATATTTGTATGTGTTGTGTGGATATATTTGTATATGTTGTATGCATATGTGTGTATATTGCATGTATATATTTGTGTATTGTATGTGTTGTGTGTATAAATTTGTGTGTTTTGTGTGTATATATTTACATGTGTGTTGTGTGTATATATTTACATGTGTGTTGTGTGTATATATTTGTATGTGTGTTGTGGGTACATACTTGTATATGTGGTGTGTGTTTATGCTTGTGTATCCGGGCCATGAGCTGCAAGCAGCTTGCTTGCTCTCTGGCATGCTCTGCTACCCTACCATAGGCCCTAGTGAGCAAGGACTGAAACCCCCAAAACGGTCCTCCCAAAGAACTCTTTCCTCTCAATTGATTCTGTGGAATATTTGTTACAGCATTAGAAAGCTAACACATTAGTTACATAACGATTTAACCAGAACACACCTTCTCAGACGGCTGAGATGGCTCAGCAGGTACAGCTTCTTGCTGTCAACCTGAGAACCTGAGTTCAATTCCCAGGATCCCCATGGTGGATGGAGAGAAAAAACTCTCACAAGTTGTTCTCTAACCTCCATACCATGGCATAGTCAAGCATTTCCCTAAGTACACACACACACACACACACACACACACACACACACGTAACTTATTTATTTATTTTGGATTTTCGAAACAGGGTTTCTCCGTAGCTTTTGGTTCCTGTCCTGGAACTAGCTCTTGTAGACCAGGCTGGCCTCAAACTCACAGAGATCCACCTGCCTCTGCCTCCCGAGTGCTGGGATTAAAGGTGTGCGCCACCACTGCCAGGCTTACACGTATGTAATTTAAAAATGAAAACACAACAACAAAACCTCCTTCTCTATGAAGCTTCACTCATTTTACTAGCTAAGGAACTGGTTTTTGTTTTGTTTTGTTTCACCATCCTTCCTTTTATATGTACTTTTCCTGTGCCTTGAGAAACAGTAAACCTTGACAGCCAATCACTTTCCTGATGAGGCTGTCAGTGCCTTCAGGACAGACTCTGGAGGACAAGGAAACCAGGTAGCTAACATTTGTCCTCTTGCCTCATTGTAGTGGCATTTCAATTGTATCTTAATAAGTAAAGACTGAAGATCAGAGAGAAAAATAGTCCCACTAATCAGCCCTGCAGACCAGGTTATGGTAACACACACTTTTAATTCCAGTAGCCATAATGACATGCACTTTTAATCCCAGTGGCCACACTAGTTGCCCTAGAAACCGGGCAGTGTATGCCTTTAATCACAGTGGTACAAACTTTTTAATCCGAGTCCTAGAGAGAATTATAAAACTGGAGGAAATAGCTCTCAGCATACAATCTCATTCTGAGATTCTGAGAGGCAGGATCGCCATTTCTGAGCTGAGGTTGAGGTAAGAGATAGTGGCTGGCTATTTTGCTTTTCAGGTCTTCAGGTTGAACCCCAATTTCTGTCTCTGAATTTTTATTAATCATGCTTCACCTCATCTCATCTTCACTAACCCTTTCCTGCCAGGATTAGAGCCAAATTATAAGTTTCAGGCCAGCATGGGCTACTTGAGACTGTCTCAAACAAACAACCAAAAGACCAACAATAAACAGAGATGGCCCCTCTGTTTCTTCTCCTTGAATTTGGGTGGGCTTGTGACCATTTTGTAAGTGTGGCCACTTGATTTCTGAGGTTTCATATGAGAGTGTGATTTAGTCTCTCCAGGCTCACTCTCTTGGGCACTTGGGATACTCAGCACCATGCTGTGGGTCTCTCAAGCAGTCTGATAGACAGACCCACAGGGAGAGAACTAATGGCGATGGGTTGCCACCTCATAAGAGAGTTATCTCAGCCATGGCTCCTCCAGCCAGGGTCCCACTGCCTCTGCTGATCCCATGAGAGGCTGAGAATAGCTGTTTCATGCCAAAGTTACAAACCGGTTTGTTATGTAGCAGTAGACAGTGGGAAAGGGGGTGCTGTGTAGAAATCCTTGTTTCTTCGGTGTCTCGTCTTCTCACTCAGTCCTTGGCTTAGATGTCAAGGACAAAGCAGGAGGTGGGGAGCTTGAGGAGAGATTTGAAGTGTGAAATTGTATTGCTAAGCTTGTTTAGAAGTCAGGAGTGATGAAACCTGCACAGCTTTGGGGTTGACCTAACTGAGGTGACAGGGGATGAAGAAAGAGGCACACATACAGAAAAGGTGTGTGAAGAGTCCAAGAATAAGAATATAAAAATGTAGAATCCAGAAATAAGAATGTAGAAATGAAGAAATATAAAGGAGAATGAGAGCAGACTGTCAGCAACTTTCTCAGCAGCTTGAGGATTAACTATTAACAGTGGGTTATTCTGCTTTACAACCCGTAGCTCTATTTGCAAGGCTGAAGTGGCCCTCTGCATACTCAGGGTGGCTCTGCAAACTGAAGATCAGGTTTTACATACCCCACCTCCCCTCCCCCACCACTCATGATCAGAAATTGATGTGAGCTGAGTTAACTTTCAAATAATAGAATGTATGCGACTTTTGACGTTTTGGTTTTATATTGTCCCATACCCTTTCCTGCTATGAGAAACTGGCAGTATCAGGGATGGTGCAGAGCCTTGGTAAACACTATCAAGGAATGCCAGGGAAGACAATGGACTAAATACAACACTAGGTTAACTGAAAAACTCTGTTAATGGAAATTACAAAGAAGGGCAATTTGTATCCGAGTTTTATCTTGAGATTGTAAAAATTCTTTTGTTATTGCCTAGTGTTTGCTATAAAATGAGGAGTTAAAAAGCTGGCCTTTGCCACAGCCTTACAAGTCCATCCCTGGCTGTGGTCTCAGCTAACTAATAAGCTTTTTGTGCCCCATGGACATTTATTTTGTAATTTTTTATTTTTTTCTTGAAATAAAGTCTGCTTCTGGTTTATTAGACTTTGGTGGTCTGTCGTCATCTTTATGTGACCCCCGTGGACCCAACAGTGTGCTGTGTGCTCTGATGGAGATGCACCACCAACAGCAACCCTGAAACACAGCACTGTACATCCGGGTAAAGGAGGCAGGTGTTGTAGAGACAGCTAGGTTGATTCCTGTTTATGGTTAGACCTCTGTTTCTCAAGGAATAGGCTATGCCACACCTGCAACCTTAACTGCAAATGCCTGTCCCAGGAATGGCGATCTTGTTTCTTTTTTTCAAACAAATTAATAACCATCTTGAAACCCTATCTTTGCTTCAAAAGGTTGTTATGACTACTTTGTTCCAACCACCTTATAGTCATGTCTTTGTTTTAGGAGGTTGCTTTGACTAACCTGTTATGTGTATGTTCTGCCTTGTAACCCTACCTATTTTGCCCACCAAATCCCCCATTTAGAAAACCCTTATACCTTAGCTATAAAAACCTTATCTTCTTCACATCTCAAAGGCAGCCTATGTACAATAAAAAATACTTTAATTAATTGCTTACTTTAATTAATTTAGCCATGACGATTTTGGTCAATGGTCTTTTTTTCTCCCAGCTTTGAGACTAACAGCTTCTATTAGTTTTTGTTTCCATTTTTTATTTACTATTTTTAATTATGGGTGTGTATGTATGTGTACATGTCTGGGTATGTGAATGTGAGTCCAGCTGCCAGTGGAGGCCAGGGGCATCAGATCCCTGGAGTTGGATGGAGTTTCAGATGTTTATGAGCCACCTGTTGTGGGTGCTGAACCAGGTCCTCTGGAAAAGCAGCAAACACTCTTAAGCAGTGGGAAACCTCTCTAGTCCTTTGAGATTTCACTCAAAACGATCATTGAGACACAGAAGGAGTTACTAGGTGAATGGATGCTTTTACACTGGCCCCATTGCTGGAGCTGAGCCCATTAGGTATGCTGCAGGATTTGGGGAGAAAGCAGCAGTTCAGAGTCAGGAGTCTTAGCTTTAAGCAGATACTTGTTCGTCCAGACTTGGATGAGAGACCCTTTTTTCCTGTTGTTGACCACTATCACCAGAGGGTTCCCCCGGTGCCACCCCTGTCCCCGCCCCCCTCACCCCCACCCCCACCATGTCCTGAGTAAGAAACACTGGATATCCAGACTATACAAATCAGCTCATGCATTTCCTGGCAAGATGGAACCCAAGCCCATGCCTTGAACATTGCTATGCACTGTATGCACTGATAGAAGTTTCTAGGTGGTTACCCAAGAAACTGCCCTGGAGTTAAGAGCCTTTTTTTTTTTTTTTTAGAAGGGTGATGGTGGTGGTCAAATAACTTTACTCAGAGGTTGAGAGAAGGGAGGTAAGTGACATCTTGTCTGCCATGAGGATGTGCATGCTAAGTTCCTACAATAAATGTTTGGGATCTCACTGATCGCTCTGACAGTTAATTTCATCTGTGTTGAAGATGCTGCTTTCAGATTCTTGGGTTCAAACCATCTCTTCTGCCTCAGTTGGGACTACAGACACAGCTGTCTACAGACACAGCTATCTTACCTACCACAGGGTTTCTTTGGGATTTCAGCCAGCCCATCCTGGGAAGGTCTGGGACTAGTTGGCTGGGTTTGGTCCAGATGAAACACCACAGTACCCTCTGAACACGTGACAGTTCCAGGGTCCATTTGGTTGCATTAAATTAAATTAAATGTGAAATGACATGTAGGTATTGTCTTTGAAATCCATTTATCATTATGTTAATCAGAACCAATACACACAGGATTGCTGTGTCTGTGGATACACAGCCACTCATGCCCCACCAACTCATTGGCTTTGGGTATCTTTTCAGATCCATATAAATTTCCATCTTCCCCACCTCTTCTTGGTTGTGTTTCCTGAGACGGGATTTCTCAGACTTCCCAGGCAGACCTTGACCGCTGTGTCCTCCTGCCTTTACTCCATGTGCTGAGGAAAACTTACCAGACCCACCGAAATTAGAGATTCTAAACAATTGCCCCTCAAGAGTTAGTGCGTTTCAGAAGGGAAAATGCCCCCCCCCCCCTTCTTAGGTTTGAAAGCCCCTGTGTCTGCTTGGAAAGCCAGGCATGGAACAATAGATGTCGGAGGTTTAGGCTTGGTTGGAGACACTTGCGGAGCAGTGGCCCGTGGACACTGTTGGAGACAGCTTGCCTCCCTCCTGGATTCCCCAGCAAGCCTGAGATCCCAGTCTTTCACCTGGGTCTCAGCGCTCTGTGGGAATCCGGTTTCTCAGTCGTCTCTTGATTCAGAGCCAAAGCAAAAAGTCAGCGAACAGGAAATACCTGTTTCTTAGCCCCGGGTTGCTGGAACGGTCTGTCATTTCCCAGTTACATTTCTTAAAGATGTATTTTATTCTTGATTGCATAGTTATTAGTGCCTCTCCTTGTGGTTTGGTGGGGGGGGGGGCCTCCTGGAAGAGAGACAATCAAATACTGGTCTAGAGCTCAACAGCATGAATTTTCAGTGTAAACGTCGGGCACACACCTTTAATCCAGATTTTTGTGAGTTCAATGCCAGCCCGCTTACCGAATTCCAGCATCTCCCCCACTCCACGCCACAAAAGGCAGTGTACATTTAGGAAAATAACTTAGTAAAATTTTTTTGCACTGCCATTGGGTGCCAGTTTAGGGGATTATAAGAGTGTACGCCGGATGGGGTGCAGGTATCCTGAGACGGGGTATCCTGAGGGTCCGACAGGGTGGACAGTGAACTTGACCCTAGTGGATGCTCTGCGTCACTGTGTGGAACGGTTAAAGAGAGCTGGCTGTTGGGCAGGAAACTGTATGGGTTTTGATGACAGAGTGGAGAAAAAAAATGCGCTTGCTTCCGCCGGCCGGTGACCTGCCTGGAGCAGAGTCAAGGTATCTTACCAATGACCAGGAAATGACTCAGATTTGCTGAGTCAGCACCATGGGCCCCTTCCCACGCAAGGCGAATGGGTGGGTCGCTGGGTCGCTGGGCTCTTCCAGATGCGCTGGGTGCGGGGATCTGTGGGGCCAGACGTCGGGAAGCAGCAATCCAGATTTCTGCAGCCAGATTCAGATTTAGAGATAAGAGCCACACCTGCAGGCAACGGAAACTTCAGAACCCGCTCCCCACCTCGGTTCCCCGCCCTTCCGGAAGAGAGAGAGAGAGAGAGAGAGAGAGAGAGAGAGAGAGAGAGAGAGAGAGAGAGAGAGAGAGAGAGAGAGTTAGCAGCTAGGCGAAAGTGCAGTTGTGGTGTCCCCCTTCCCCACAGACCTCCACAGGGGAAGGAAAAGTACCCTTGGGCAGGGAGGGCGTGTCTTAGTCAGGCCACACTGCTTCCCACTTCTACTAAGGAGGAATTTGAGAGTTAAAGGAAGCTACTTACCCCAGCAAAAATACTCATCATTGTTGCTTGCCATCCGAGTCCAGCAGTGTCTCATCTCTCTCTCCTTCCCACTCTGTCACATCGTTTTTATAGGTAACTTATAGAAGGATCAGTGATAATAACTTTATCTGGTGGTGGAGCAAGCCTGTAATCTGGGGGGGAGGGGGTACTGAGGTGGGAGGATCACTGCAAGTGACAGCAAATTCCAGGTGAGAAACCGTCTCGAAAACCAAACAAACCAACACCCCCCAAACCACACATACATTTGCTTATATTATGCATATTTGAATTTGTGTGTCTAACTATGTGTGACAGATGTAATGTATTTTAATTAACTGTTTGGAACTCTTAAGCATGAACCTGGAATATAATAACCTTTTAAGTATCAATTCTAGATTTAATCTGTAACAGGCTCTAATTTAGTTTTCTTTGTTAGTTTTTCTTCTGTTTGTTTTATCTTTTTCTTTGTTTGTTTGTTTGTTTTGCTTTGCTTTTTCGAGGTAGAGTTTTTTAGTTTTTGGAGACAGGTTCCAAGTCCTGGCTGTCCTGGAACTCACTTTATAGCCCAGGCTGGCCTCGAACTCATGGAGATCTGTCTACCTCTGCCTCCCAAGTGCTGGGATTAAAGGCCTGCACCACCACTGCTTAGCTTTCTTCTGTTTTGTTGTTGTTGTTGTTGTTGTTGTTGTTGTACTTGCATTGATAAAAAGGCAATTCTTTTAAAAAGCCTGTGATGGCTATGGATTTTTGTTGAAAAAATGGTGGCTGTCCTCTTTGTTTTCTCAGTGCAAACCATTTATAAATAATGGTTCAAATGGCTAATCCAATTTCTTTCTTTACATCTATTTCTACTAGTTGCCTAGTTACAGTTATCCATCTGGTATCTGTCTGGTTAGACAGAAACTACCTTGGGTGCGTTCTGGTGTGCGAACGTGTGAGATCAAAGAATAACACCCTGTCCTTTCTGCAGAACGAGATGACTCAAGTTCTTGCACAACACTGTGCTTTGACCTAGCGGGAGAACACTGCATCCTCTGTCACTGATGGGCTCTTGAAAGCTCTTTATGGAGAGCACAGTGGCTACTGGTGTCTGACCCACCTGTCGTCTTCTCTCTAGCGCTGTCTTCTCCACTCAGCATTTGTCTTTGGGAGAGACACACAGGCCCATGTGGGATTCCCCTCTGTCTGCCGTGAATATGTTTTATTACTACTGGCTAATGAAGAAGCTGCTTTGGCCTACGGCAGTGCAAAATATAGGTAGGCGGGAAAACTAAATAATGCAGAGAGAAAGAAGGCAGAGAGAAAGATGCCACGTAGCTGCCAAAGGAGAAAGACGCCAGAACCTTACTGATAAGCCACGGCCTTGTGGCAATACACAGATTAATAGAAATGGGTTAATCTAAGATATGAGAACTAGAAAGGAATTAGGAATATGCCTAGCTTTTAGTCAAGCAGTGTTGTAATTAATATATTTTTGTGTGATTATTCGGGTCTGGGTGGCTGAGAGGAAGGAAGATGGGCATCTGCCCACCCAGACAGGGCTGCCACAAGCCCTGAGATGAAACTATCTCAGGAGGAAGACACTTCACTCTCCAGGGTACTGTCATGTGAAGATTCATAATACAAAATTTCACCATTATGTGGTCAGTTTCACCATCCCTGCCAGAGGATGCATGGCTTGCCATAATCATCTTGTTACTAATTTAGTAATTACATAATGTGTTCTTTGGCCAGTGTTCTTTTTGCCTTTATATGAAGAAAAGAAAGTTCCAAATCCCTAAATGTGTCCTAACACTGAACTAGAAACTTAAGAAAAACAAAACAACAATGGTAAGAATCTCACAAAACTTTTAGGAGATGGCTTTGATGATTTGACCATTGCCATGGCAACAGTGAAGGATATAGATAATGACAAGGTGATGTCTTATTTCTCCCCTCCAAAATCTGTGTAATACCACCACTGCCTTTTAAAATTTTTTTTTAAAACCTCTTTTTTAGTAAAATTGAGATAATAATGATATGGTAATTCCTAGGTCGAGAAAATAAGGTGTTTTTAAGATGCAATTTAAACATTTGATGTTGTCTATACTGATCATATATAGCACTTGGCATCTTCATTATTGAAAAGTTCCTGAATTGCAAACCAAATCTACTTTATAAAATCTTCACAATAATATTTAGATTTGATGCAGAAATTGAAAGATAGAAGAAAATACTAACATTTGACTTAAAACATCTGCCCTGGAGTATGATGGGATACAACTGCAATCGCTGTACTAGGGGTGGACATAGAGGGGTATGGGGTGGGCGTGGAGGGTATGGGGTGGG
>NW_026068187.1:113011-193317 GCF_014885135.2 Alexandromys fortis
GGAGGGGTGTGGGGTGGGTGTGGAGGGGTGTGGGGTGGGTGTGGAGGGGAATGGAGTTGACCTGGAGGGGAATCGGGTGGGCATGGAGGGGAATGGGTATAGAGGTGGGTGTGGTGAGGTATAGGGGTAAGTGTGGAGGGGTGGGTGTGGAGGGGTATATGTAGAAAAATAAGGATCAGTTTAAGATCATCAATGATTACATTGAGGGTTCCAGGCCAGTTAGGGAAACAGAAAACCTCTTTTCAAAAAAGGGAAACCTTAAAGCAAAAGACAAAAACCAATTTCTTTTGTGCAATTTGACATCTGTTAAACAGAGCAGCATTATTTTAACTAATGACTAATAAGTAATAGGAGCCTGGGGAAATATTTCTTTAACAAAATCACAGGCAAACACTGCAGAATATGTACGGTATGGTCAGTCCTAAGCATGGTGTTTAAACTGTTTGGAACTAAGATGCTAACCTCCCAGGCCAGATGTGCTCAGCTGCAAACTGGTGGTGGGATTGTTCCAGAGATAACTAACTGCTCTCTGCGGATTTGCTGCCTGCTCCACAGGAGGGAATCCAGTCTTGGTATTGTAAACCAAGTAGAAAAGAGACTACTGGGCAGGTTATAGCCCTAGGGGGAGCTTACTACCCAGTGCTCGGCTAAATTGACACATCATAAAAATTGATGCCCTCTTAACATCTGTGTTTATACTCAAAGACAAAGCTGCTCTTAACAGCAATGAATAAGGGCGCAAGGCTGCCCGAGAAGCTAAGGTTAAGTCATGGTTCAGCATTCAGTCCTACATGAGATATTTTTATCACAGTCTCTAAGGCTCAAGGAAAACTGCAGAAGAGGGAGCTGAAAGAATGTAAGAGCCAGAAGACAGGGAGAAGGGCTAACATCGTCTAAGCTTGACACCATTGCAAGCGGGAACTGTAAACAGCTGCAATTACGTGTACTGGGCCTGCGCAAGACTGGCCTTGTCGACAGTTAGCTTGGGTGGGGCGGTGTTTATGAGGCTGCTGTAGTAGTTCTTCCATTCAGGACCACTGCCTGCAAATGATGACCTATTAATAATTAGGAAAGTTTGGCCATAGCTTAGGCTTGTCCCCAGCTTGCTCTTATAACTTAATTAATCCATGTTTTTAAATTCTACATTCTGCCGCATGGCTCAGTTACCTCTTCTTAGTATGGCTTATCCGACTGGTTATGAGTCTGATGATGAAATTGCCTTTCTTCTTCCCAGAGTCCTCTCCCACTCCCACCTCAGAAGTCCCGCCTATTCTCTTCTGCCTACCTATTGGTCATTCAGCTCTTTCTTAAACCAATCAGAAAACACCTTAGGCAGAGACATAACTTTATAGCGTATACAAATACAGGCCGGGTTTCTGGGGCAAGAGAGAGGAAGAGAAGGACGAAGCTAGCCTCTCGGTTTATGCCAGTGAGACACCAGGCAGCCTGAAGAGGTCGGACAAACAGTACAGATTAGAGGCAACTGAGCCATACTGCCAAACGTAGATTAATAAAAGCAGATTAAATTAATTATAAGAGCTAGTTGGAAAAGGGCCTGAACTAAGACCAAGATTTCATAATTAATAAGTCTCCATGTTGTTACTTGTGTGCTGACCGTCCTGTGGTAAGGATTTGGCTCACAGCTTTAGGTGACAGTCCGTCATGGTGGGGACATCAAGATGACAGAAACCCAAAGCAACTGTTCACGCGGTATCCACAGCCAGGATGCTCAGGTAGGTTTTAAACATTACTTTTCACTTATTTTTTTACATTTAGTTATGTGCGTGAGTGTGTTTGTATGTGAGCTTGTTCACATGACTACAGGTCTGGAGAAGGCCAGTGGATCCCCTGGAGAGAGTGAATAGACAGTTTTCAGCAAATCAGAGTCAGTTGTGAAAACCAAACTCGTTTCTTCCACAAGAGCAATTACGCTCCGTACTACCGAGCCAACTCTAGCACCTCAGCTGGCATTCTGTTGGTTATCAAGTCCAGGACCCAAATCCAGCTTTAGGATTACTTAGCTGGTAGCTTCACCTCAGCTTCCTGGCATAAATTCCCTCCCCTGGGAGTTGCCTCAGTCCAAACTCCACCCCCAAGAAAGCCCGCCAAATGGTGACCCTTACCCAGGGAAGATCAAGACCACTCCCACAGGTTATTTAAACTGCCCTCCCACCCAGATGGGCTGGAGAGATGGCTCATAGGTTAAGATCACTGGCTGAACTTCCAAAGGTCCTGAGTTCAGTTCCCAGCAACCACATGGTAACTCACAAACATCTGTAATGAGATCTGGTGCCCTCTTCTGGATAGCAGGGACATATGCAGGCAGACCACTGTATACTTAATAAATAAATAAATCTTTAAACCCCCTCCCCCAGAGAATGAACACGTGGTCTCCCAGTTCTCTGTGATCTACCCTTTCCCCTCTTTCCCTCTCCATGTTTTCCCTGGGGCCACTGGGAAAATTGCCATCCATTAAACATGGGCATCTTTTAATTCGGTCTGATTTGGTAGATTGGGATTACTGCATTGGTGGAGAAGTTGATCATCTAAGGAAAGATACTTAACATGGATGGGTCTTCCCACCTCCATGAAAGTAATCAAAACAATCTTCATAGATGTGGGTAGGACTACCCCTCATAGATGTTAGGGAGGACTAAACTGGTATAGATTACCCCTCACAGGTGCACCAGAGGCCTTCCGCTAGGTGGTTTCGTTCGTCAAGTTGACAATATCAGCAATGGGGCTAAGACCTCTAGTCATGGGCTTTTTCACCAAGTTGATAGTGTCTGGCATCCATGCCCTCCTTTGGTATGTGCCTCAGATTCAGTCAGAAGGTGGTATTGCACACGGATGCATATTGCAAGGTAGACAGTATTATAACTCACAGGGTTCACAGCTGGCTCTTCTCTCCCGACACCCTGCACAGCACACTCCAGCACCGAAAGCTACCCAGCAGGAAGGGTGTTTCCATCTCAGTTCTGGCTTGACTTTTCTACCGCTTACAGTCAAGGTGTGTGGTGTCTTTAGTGGCAGGCCTTACCATCTGGTTCTGATGGGCAACCAAAACCAGTGGCAATGGCCCCATTGGGGTTTCCCTGACCGATAATTCTTGGGGAGGTATCTCATGCCTGGTATTGGGGTTTTTCATTTACGAACCTATGGCTTCTGGAAGCAACATTATCCACTCATGTAGGATATCTCTGTTCAAACAGGTTTTTAAAAATTATATATTTAAACAAGTTTGCAAAATAGTGGGTTTCTCTATGACCTTTCATGCATCCTTAGTTTTGGTTGTCTTTCCTCACTCACACCCCTCTTTGTACCTCCCCATTTCTATCCCTGTTTGAACATTTCTGTCCCCAGAACCCCCACCCTCTACTGTCGTATTACATGTGTTCTGTCTTTGCTGTGGAGTTTCAGCCAGAGAAGACTGCCCAGACATGGACGTAAGCCAATAGAAAACAATCTATCAGTTGGCCTGCAGCTACACTAGGTGTTCAAGATCCCAATGTAGCACTGAGGTGGGATTTTAATTTTGTTTCATTTAACTCTCAGGGTGAGATTTTTAAGCACAGAAGCTGTATTCTGGGTTGACACACTTGAGTTAACAAGAGCAGTTATCCAGCAGCGGAACTAGAAGCCGAAAAGCAAGGTTAGTATATTTATAGACTCTGTCAGAACAATAAACTTGGATGGATTAGGCCTTTGCTTTAGTAACAAGTGGTGCTGTCTGTGTGCTGGGTCTCACAGCTGACTGATACTTTCATCATGGAGTCACGTGTGCAAAGATCTGGGGCCTGTTACATATTCTCCTCCCACCCTACTTCTCCCTCCTAATGACTCTTTTCTAGTTTCCTGACCTTCTAGACATGCCAGGTTAGACACACAAATCTGAAAATTGAGAGCCAGGATCCATATGTGAGAGAATAGGCAGCATTTGTTCTTCTAGGCTTGGCCACTTCACTCAGTGTAGTATTTTCCAGTTCCAACCATTTTTTCCTACAAATTTCACGACTCTGTTTCCTTTAGAGTTGGAGAGAATTCCATTGTGTAAACGTACCATATTTCCACTATGTGTTGACGAACACGGAGGTTTATCCCATCTCCTGGCTGCAGGGAACAAAGCAGCAATGGATATTGATATGCAAATAGATCTATATGTACAGTGTGGAATTCATTCGGTATGTGTCCAGAGGTCTAGGTAGGTCATATGGCAGCTCTACTTGTAGCTTTTTAAGAAGCCTCTGCACTGGTGTACATAGTAACTGTTTGCACACTCACTGAGTAAATCAAGTTCCTCCTTCCCACACCCACACCAGTGCTCGTCATTTGTTTGCTTGGTAGCCAATCTGATTGAGGAGAGATGGAATTGCAAGGTGGTTCTACTCATATTTCTCTAATGGCTAAGGCTGTTGAACGCAGTTAGATATATTTGATTAGCCATTTTAACTTCTTCTTTTGAGTACTTTGTTCAGTTCCATACCCCACTTTTTGATTGGGTTACTTTCTTGATGTTTAGTTTTTGCACTATTTGTATTTTTTCTGGATATTAATCTTCCATTATATGTATAGCTGGCAAAGACTTTTGTCCCATTCTTTCGACTATTTCTTCACTTGATTGCTGTGGAATATTACTACAACTATATAAAGTTGTTACGTTTGTTTATGTCGAGGAATATTATATTAACTATGTAAAGATGTGTTGCATTTGTTTAACTATGTAAGGGTGTGTTACTGTTTCACCTTGCTTCCCTAAAGCACCTGATTGGTCTAATAAAAAGCTGAATAGCCAATAGCTAGACAGTAGAGGTGCGGCTGGCAGGCAGAGAGAATAAGTAGGAGGAGAAATCTAGACGAAGGAGAGAGAAGAGAATTAGGAAGAGAGACAGAGAGAGAGAGAGAGAGAGAGAGAGAGAGAGAGAGAGAGAGAGAGAGAGAGAGAGAGAGAGAGAGAGAGATGTCTGGGGTCAGTCAGCCAGACACAGCAGAAAAGGCAGGACATACAGAATGAAAGAAAGGTTAAAAAGCCCTGAAGCAAAACATAGACGAAGAGAAACAGGTTAATATAAGTTATAAGAACTAGTGGAACAAGCCTAAACTAAGGCCAAGCACTCATAATTAATAATATATCTCTGTATCATAATTTGGAAACTCATTGGTGGTCCAAGAGACACCTGCTACATTTGGAATTCAGGGCCCAAATTTCCACACAGGGACTGGGGGAAAAAAACAATATGGCTCCTTTAAGAGACTCTGCTGTACAGCTAGCATTTGAGTAGCTAGCATGTTAAGAAGAAACAAAAAGCTAAGTTAAAATGCCTGCTAGTGTGGGCATCTGCTTCCTAAAGCTAGGGCAGTTAAATGCAGCTCCCTGTTAAACACTTGAATGGGCTTGAGGCTCATCTCTCACCAACCCAAGGAGGAGAACTAACTGGGAATAACATAGCTCTTACAATCCCAGAGTCCACTCCCAGTGACATAGCTCTTCCTAATCCTTCCCAAACAGTTCCACCAACTGAGGACCAAGAATTCAAACATGTGAGCCTGTGGGAGCCATTCTCATTTGTACCACCACGTAGACTCAGTGGCACTTGCTAGTTAATGTCAGTGGTACCCTTTCTGCTGACTGGTGCTTCTGGTAGTTGGTGAGCAGGTCATTTTAGATTAAAAATGCAGAGTTAAACAGGATGAGAATTTGTAAAAGCCCAAGACATATGTTTCATACCAGCCAGATATTCTCTGACTCTTTGGCCATCTCTTCACTCAACCATGGGCAGTAGATCACCCTACCATTCCAGGTGATCTCTGGAGGTCTCCAGGGCTCTCATTCTTCCATTCTATGGTAACCTTCCAACATGGAATTTCTGCTCCTCAACAGTGAGAAACTCTTCTGTACCTAGACTTCTATCAGCCCATCTCAGTATGCACGGTTTTTAGGTGTCCTGGACAGGGTCCAGTCATGCCTTGCACAGCCTTCTACAACCTCTGGGCTCCTCCTCATTCTTGAAGAAAAAACCCGGATTCCTTCTTGTGCATGGAACTTTGTCATTTACCTTTAAAAATATTTTTTACACTTATTTTGTGTATTTAAACATTTTGTCTTCAGGTATGTCAGTATACCACGTTCGGGAAGTACTCAAGGAGGCCAAAAGACAGCAGCAGATCCCCTGGAACCGAAGTTACAGATAGCTGAGAGCCACCATGTGGGTGCTGGGAACTGAACTAGGGTCCTCTACCAGAGCAGACCATGTTCTTAAGCACTAAGCTGTCTCTTCTAACCCTGTTACTTATGTCTCTTATAGCTGGAGCTCCTTCTGGTATGGACCTTCATTCTAAATCCACGTCAAGACATTTTTCTTAGCAACTCCACTCCCAAGAGCTATTTTATTGTCAGATTAGGATTCCCTCCTTTTGTACACACACTGCAGCACCTGGACTGGTGCTGAAGGAGGGGTAGGGAAGGGCGTCTCTTCTGGCTCTATGGTTACCACTCGGCCAGTTGTGTGTGGAGATGGAGTGGCATCGCTGTGGACTCAGAGCAACCCCACTACAGAATCAGAGGTGCCTAAGACTGTGGGGGAGCAATGGCTTCCTGCCCAGCAGATGCTAAAAATGAAAGCCACCTTTGGGCTTCTCAAATACTCACATTTTAGTTTTTCTGAAATTCAGGTACATCTTTTTTTCTTTTATTTAAAGCAAGCATTTATGTTAGGTTTACTCTCTTGCCCTAAACCTGCTACTTCAGGGCTGTCCTTTCCTTATGATTTAGGGGAAATTTGTTTTTAAGTGTGACCAGGGAGTCTCATGAGTGGGATAATCCATCCACAGTGGATGGTGGAGGGACAGAGATACATCAGAGAGCTTTGCTTATTTGAGTCTGCCCAATGATTATATAATTTACATTTCAACCTTTAAATTCAGGACTATGGTGTTCATTTAAAAGCATATGGGACAGGAACTCAGAGCTCTTTTTGTACCCCTGGCCCCTGTCCAGCCCCACTGTTTGGCCTGCTCACACTTACCACTTCTGCCTCTGTAGTACTGAAACAACAAGCACAGGTTTCAGTTTTCAGGTTGGCAGCTTTTCAAATTATGCATGCTTTTGATGACCTGAGTTTGTTGGGTGTTCTTAAAGTGAACACAAAGATTCAAGCCTCTGGATTTGCAGCATCTTTATGGATTTTCTGGCTCAGGAGAATAGAGGAAAATTTGTGCACAGTGCCACTGACCACTCACTTTGCAGCCTCACTATTAAACTGGAGATTTAATATTTAATGGGGTGCTCAATTCTTACTCCCAAATGCTCCTTCGGGTCTCACACAATTCAGTGTTTTAGAAGAAAGGTTCTGGATTTGGGGACAATATAGTCTTTGCTTTACAGTCAAAGCTACAAGCGAGCGTGTGAAGGGAGTGTCCTGTCTCTTTGAAGTTCCAAGAAGATAGAAACCATCTCTGGGTCCTTCCAAGTGTTAAGTACACATGGGACAATACACCACGTCACCACAAGGGGGCGAACAAACCCCGTCCTTAAGAACACTGTGTCTGAGATGTACACTTCCAGGGGTCAGGTCCTTTCTGTGTAATGGTTAGAGGAACAGCCCCGCACATTGTGGGGGGCTGGCTGAGTCTGGTGAGAAGGGACTTTGTGAAACGGAGGATGTGTGGGTGTGGAGTTGTGGGGGCGGGAGGATGGTTGCAAAACATGAATGGAGAGAGAAGTCAGGGTTCATTCACAAAAGTAACGACGTCTATTGAATGAATGCCTACAGCCGACATAGACAATACAGATCAGAATACCATGGCAGTGGGAGGCTGTTTAAGAACCATATTCATTGAGTTGGGATTTAATGCCATTCTAGAAATTATTGCAGTGACGAGCACATAATAGATTTTTATTAATCTGTTTAGTTCAACATTTTGTCTCCTTGATGTCATAGTCACACATATAAGCATAAAGGCTTCCAAAGACTGGGACTGGATCCCTCTTTAGAGGGTGGCATGTGAGGGTTGGGTGAGCGCTGAGTGAGATTGTACCTGGTTAGTTGCTGTCTCGAGGTGACCTGACCCCTGACATCTGTTTCCCTTCGTGGTTCAGTGTGTTAACTTGCTGCCCTGTCCCTCGGCAGACAGGCTTGCTGTCTGTAATGCAGAGTCCACAGGACTGCCAGGAACAGGCTCATTCATCCCAGATCTCCTCTCCCTGTTCCGCCCATGCTCCAATGCAGCCTCGCCAGTGCCTTCATTATGGGCATCCCGTGCCCTGAACACACACCGTGCACCCATCCCTTCAGCTCTCATTTTTCCCAGTTATCTCTGGACCTGCCTTCACTTCTCTACCCGCTGTTCTCTATTACTTTCTTCTTATCAAATAAAATAAACCAGACGGCCTCTAGATTTCTACCCCTTTATCTGCATTCCATCTTCTCTTTCTTTCCCAGATAAACATCTCCTAAGTTTTGGCACCCAGATTTTAAACCATCTTTTCATGAGTTCTAGATTCTCAGTTAAACTTGGGCATAATCTGAATTTTTACTGCGTCATGCTGACCTTTCTCTGTCCCGTTGTCACCTACCACAGCATGCTGCTGCAGATTCTACGATCTTTAAACAGGTAATTGAGCAAGCCTTTCTTAGTTATTTTTCCCAAGATGTGCCAGACTATTCTTGCCTATATACTCTTCCCCCCAACGATATTCAGAATTATTTAATATGGTTCCCAAAGCTGTGTGATTTCTATAATTCTCTTTCCAAATAACATACAGCTTCATATGAGGAGCTTTTCTTTTCCTCCTCTCCATCCTTCTTCCCCTTTTGTTCCTCCCTTTGAGACAGGGTTTCACTCTGCAGCCCAGGCTACCCTGAAACTCATTATAAGCTCAGGCTGCCCTCGAACTCATGATGATCCTCTTGACCCAGTTTCCCAAGTGCTGGGATTACAGACAGGAGCCACCACAATAATCTCTGTAATGCTCTTTGGGCCGATTGTGTATTATAGGCAAATCTTGCCACCAGCTGGGTGGGTGTTTCTCTTGTTCAGGATAAAAACCAGTATTAAGTAGTTCTTAAGCTGAAGTGAAATTCTATTACAGAAAAGAAGGTCAACGGGCTATTCCCTAGGCAGAGCCTATAGCAACAAGGACTCTTCATTTGATGGAGAAGGCTCTGAAAACTCATGCCCTTTCCAGGAAAGAGACTCAGTGCAAGAGCATCACTCTGCGCATGGCTCAAGTGTGTTCCACCTGAACCACAGAACCCCTGGAGTGAAGATCTTTGCTAATGTGCTGCAGTGCAGGTATAAGGAGACTCACAGTCCTCCATTAAATCGGTTGCCACTAGGTGGCTGCTGGTCTTAACCTGTTTGTCTAGGGCTACTTGTTTTTCTGTCCTCTTATCATCAGTAGTTTAACTGTCCACTTGTCATAGGACGCCTGGCAGCCTGATGGTGCACTGGTTCCCTAATCAGTTTCAAATCCATCACTCCTAAGCATGCTGCTGTGGTATTATTGCTGTAAATGGGATCATTTCCCCTAATATACACATGCATTATATGTATGCATCAGGCTCTGTGGGTATGTAAAAAAGGTTACCGTTTTAGCTGTGGGGATATTTTTATTCAATATCTACCTGTTATCACTTCTTAGACTTTGGCTTAAATCAAGTGTAATAGCTACATATTTCTAATTTTTTAATAAGATGTGTTTATTTTGCATACAGTTTTCTGCCTGCATGACTGTCTGCACACCAGAAGAGGGCACCAGATCTCATTATAGATATTTGTGAGTCATCTTGTGATTGCTGGAAAATGAACTCAGGATCTCTGGAAGAGCCTTTTTTACAAACCATATTACTAAGCTTTTGATACCTTTTGAGACAGTTCTTCAGCTGTCCTAGATAGCAATATGTATCTTTTTGCCTCTCTTTCAAATTTGTATATCTAATATCTTTGCTTTCCCATTCTTTCTGCCTTCCGCAAAATCTCGTGGCCTTGAGACCTTCCCGTGGACTTCCTGCAGCAGGCTTTTACCTGGCCTACTTCTGATGGGCATTGCATTCTTGTTTTTTGTGGCTTGGGTGGTGCTGTGTGAACAGGAGTGTAATACTAGGCTCTGCACTGAGCCATGTCCCTGCCTGCTCCTCGGGAGGAGCTCTGTAAACATCGGTGGAATGCTGTTTTACTGCTAAACACGATGTTATTGATTTTAGACAAATTTGCCTTTTCAAAGTTTTGAATTAAAAAAAAATTGAAACATGCTTTTAAGAAATTCCACAACTCCACAGAGCTGGTCCCCCAGGCTTTCTCTTCTACAGAGTTCAGGATGAGCTGGGTAAAGGGTCTCCTTTACAAAATAGGGAACTTCCAGAAACTGTTTGAGTAGCAGCAAAGGCCCCTTCAGAGAACCCGTCCCATCAACAGTACAGACAGAATCTCTGGCCTGGGCACAGACCTAACATTCCATCTGGACCAGACCGATCGCCTGTCCACGGTGTCACCCCTAGGAAGGCAGGCTGAGCTCACTCATAGTAAGTCACTCTAAAGAGACAGGCAAAATAATTTTTCCTTTAATGAGATTCGTACTTCTCCTTTCTAATTTCTGCTCCCCAGTGCTCTTCTCACAAGCTACCATGAGGCTCAGCTGGGGGATCACCTCTCTGGGGCTTGAGTCAGAAAGGCCACTTTCTCATTCTTGTTTCTCTGTCTCTTTCTTTAGGATGCTGGTCAGAACCCAAGTATGCCTTCCCTGGTACTATGAATATCTTTCCTCCTCTAAAGGGTCTGGCCACTATGCCAGCTTAAATGGCATAGCTGTCACCTTGTCCCCTCCGCTCTCCTCTTCCGGGAACTGCTGATGGTTGCAGTTAACTGCTCCGTTTCCCTTTTAAAATCTAGTAAAACTGTCCTTGAGATTCTGTTTGAGTTTATACTTGCTTTGTTTTACAAATGAGACTAAGAACCTTGAGAGGGTACCCAAATCTCTCCTATATTATCTCTTGACCAAGATGGGAACCCCCAAATTACAGTAACTAAATGACCCATGTGCATTGCATTGGAACGGTCTTTCATAGCACCCCAGAAAAAAAGAGAAGAAGAAATGTTTGTGGCTACTGTTTAGCTATCTGCTCAGCCTGTGGAACATTCCTCATTGTCTCTGGCTGGTTTAAATAGCAAATTAGCAATTTGCCTTCTTTATGTTTGTGCATGCTCACCTATGAAACATCCTTATCTAAAGCTTTTCTTTACTGTTTTTTACTTGTTTGCTTACTTGCTTGGGGACAGTGAGTCACTATGTAGCCCAGGCTAGCCTGGAACTCCTGTTCCTCCTGCTCGTGATACCTGGTCTTGAGATGTTTGATATCATTTTCAGTTTTATCTATGGTTATGATTATGGCCAGTCATCCTTGGAATTAATTTTCTAGAAAAATCTTTTGTTTCTACCCTTTCTTTTCTTTAAAGGACAAAATTATTATAACCTGATTTTTCTGTAGCTAAATGTTTATGGTCTTTGATCCCTTTACCCGTTTTGTTGTTCTTATTTTAATTATCTATCAAATATCTTGATTATTTTTGTTTGTTAGTCTCATAATTATTTAGCTTGGTCAGCCTTGAACTTGTCATCTGTCTGAGAACAGCCTTGAACTTCTGATCTTCCTAATTCTACCTGAGATTACAAGTCTGCACCACCACTCCCTGTTTTCATGATACTAGAGATTGAATCTAAGGCTTCATGTGTGCTAGACATTCCTCTACCAAGTGAACTGCATCTGTATCCCAGACCCTCTACTTATGAAACTGTGCACATTTAGTGTGCACACCTGGGTGAGTTTGGACACCCGTGCGGCCTGTGACACATCACCACAAACAGGCGCTGAACAGATCCATCACCTCCAGATTTTCCTTGTGTTATTTTGTGATTTAGTTTTGGCATGAACATGTCACATTCACGTTCAGTTTATCTTTTAGGGTGTTCTAAAGTGCACACCACCACATTGTTAGATATTGATACTGTGCGCCCTCGTGTCTCTAGAATACATAACAGTTCTGCATAACAGTAACTTCAGGGATATTTGAAAGCAATTCCCTGAGTTCTCTGCTCCTCAGAGTTTGATTATTTTCCTCATGGGCCTGGGGCTGTGCAGATGGCCTCCTGTGAAGGGTTTTCTTGCTTTGTTCTCTGTCCTCCAACCAGATTGTTTGGCTCAACTTGCCCTGGCAGCGTGGCTTTGTTTCAGAGTTGAGTAAATTTTCACCTTTCTGCTTCTTATAGGTTTGTTACTTTTCTTCCTTTTTGCATATTTAGTTTAGTTCATATTTTTGCTTTCCTGTTTAGTTTAAAGCTGCCCCTAGAAATTTAATATTTTAGTTACTGTCAATGTTATTTAAAATGTTGTCATAATTGCATTTTGTTTCTTTTTGGTATGTTTTTAAAAGATATCTCTTTGAGTTTTCAAGTGGTTTTGATGCCTTTATCTCTTATTAATTGTTAGGTTGGGAGCACAGGCCCCAGCCCCCACGTCTGGTCTGGACTTCAAATCCCAGCAGGCCAAGTCCTGACCCCTCCCTGGGGGTGGGGTCAGGACCCCTCCCCAGGGTACTTAAGTGACTCCCCCCCCCAGGAGAAACACATGGTCTCCCTTTCTCCCTCCCGGGGTGGTGTTCCTGCGGCTTCCCATTTCCCCCTCGGGGCCACCCGAGAGCGCAGATCTCCCATTAAACCTGGATATTTCTTAATTTGGCTTGACTGGGAATTTTTGCGTTGTCAGAGAGCTCGCTGAGTAAATATTCCTAATATTACTTTGGTTCCATTATCCCTGAAAATATGGCCTGTATTATTCATGTTTTTTGTGATTTACTGAAGTTTTCATTATATTCTGATTAGTTTTCTTCTGTAACTCATTCATGTTGCTTAAAGATAGGTATCTTCTAAAGCATAGAGAGCTCATGTTTATATTTATATCAAAAATACTAGAAAAAACTATATATGTATTTGTTATATGTTTTACATGCCTACTACTGTATGAAGCTTCTTTATAAAATTAATTAATCCATTTTTATGTATGTGCTTGATGTATGTATGTGGTCAGTTGTGTCCCGTGTATGCGGAGGTCAGAGGACAACTTGCAGGAGCTGGTTGTCTCCTTCCCTCAGGTGCCATCTGGGAGTGGAGATCAAACCTAACCTGCCGAGCTATCTCTCTGACCTTGTATGATCCTACATAGTAAAACATTTTATCGTTTTCATTTTACAGATGGGTAAGTTAAGATCTGAAGAAATTTTTGTGCTAACATCACAACGACAAGTTATCATCTTTATTATTTCAGACATACTGTTCATGAACTTATGAACTTACTGGCATTCTATTTTTCTGCTTGTACTTTGATGTCATATTGGGGTCATCTGATATTTGACTTTCTCCACTATCTGAACTCTCCATAGTTGGAGACCGAACCCCTCATCTTCAGCATCTAAGATATTACCAAGAACCTAGTGAGTATTCAATAAATATTCATGGAATTGTTAAATGGCAGTTGTGTCTTCACAGCTACCAAATGGACTTACTGTCTGTATATTGAGCTGTAGTGGATGATCTCACCACTAAAACCTCTGTTAGTTTCCACGGGCAGTATATTCCCTCTCCATTTTTATTTTTTAAAGAGCTTGAACTTTTTTTCTCTACTCATGTATATGTGTTTGTCTCTGTGTGTACATGCCTCATGTGTGCAGGTGTCCACAGAGAGCAGGGGACAGGACTCCCTAGGATGTATATAACATATATTATGTATAATCATGTATATAAGTGTTTGTCACAGAGAACAGGGAACAGGACTCCCTAGAATGGAGTGACTGGTGGTTGGGTGGTTGTGAGTTGGGTACCAGAACTTAACTGTTTTCTTCTGGGAGAGCAACATTGCATATTATTAGCTGAGCCCCTCCACTGCTCACTTTTAAATGGAAAGATTTTGTTTTAGAGTTATTTTTCACAGCGTCATACAACATGACTTGTTTTTGCTTTTTAAGGGGACTAGGTGAAGAAGCAGAACTTCAACACAAGATTGTATGTGGATGCTGCTGATTCAGTAGGGAGAGGCATGTTAATTTTATTAGTAAAAGCAATCGTGCTTTAGAGGCTTGTGACCATGATGCTCCATCCTAGCTTTGAGTCTGAGTAGGGAGCACACTGCGAGACACAAGCACAGGCAAGGACTTTCTGAAAAAGAGTTCCAGTGATTTGGAAACAGACCAATAGCCAGCAAGTGGGATCTCATGAAATTAAATGTTTTAGTACATCAAGGAATATCAACCAAGTGTGAAGGCGGCCAACAGAATGGAGAGAAGTCTAAGAGAAGGTTAGTAGATAGACTGAAGTCTAAGAGAAGGTTAGTAGATAGACTGAAGTCTAAGAGAAGGTTAGTAGATAGACTGAAGGAAACCCATCCCAAACACGGGTTATGGAACTAAACAGAGAGGTCTTAAAAGCAGAACTGCAAATGGTAAATAAACATTTTAATTTAAAAATATTTATTTTATTCATATTATGTGTGTGTTTGACTTGCACGTATGTATATGCATTATGGGTGTGCCTGGTGCCTGTAGACATTAAAGGGAGGCATTGGATCCCTTGTTACCTGAGTTATAGATGGTTGTGAGCCATACCTTGGGTGCTAGTAAACAAACCTAGGGCCTCTGCAGGAGCAACACATATTTTGGTTTTGTTTTGTTTTGTTTTGTTTTGTTTTTTGAGACAAGGTTTCTCTGTAGCTTTGGAGCCTGCCCTGGAACTAGCTCTTGTAGACCAGGCTGGCTTCGAACTCACAGAGATCCACCTGCCTCTGCCTCCTGAGTGCTGGGATCAAAGACATGCACCACCACCACCCAGCAACAACACATATTTTTAATAGTTGAGCCATATTTCCAGCTTACCGCTCTGCCCCAATTAACATTTTAAAAACTGTTCAACATCATTTGCCTTCAGAGGAATGCAAACTAAAACTACTCTGAGCTTTTACTTCACCTCATTCAGAAGGGTTATCATCAAGAACAAAGATGGCAGCGACCCTGGCCAGAGTGTGATACCTTAAACACTGCTGGTGGAGATGCGAGCAGTGTGGAGGGGTCTAGAGGTTCTGCGGACAGAACTCCCATGGGACCCAGCTCTACCACCACCTGTCATACCCGAAAGACTCCAGGTCCTACCGTGGAGACACTTGGTAGTCATGTTCACTGCTACTCTATTGGCAGTATCTCAGACCTGGAGCCAGCCTAGACATTTGACAGATGATGAATGAGTAATAAAAACATGGTGCCTACGTGCAACTGAGTTTTACTCAGTGGGACGAAAAAATGAAATTTTTTTCATTAGGGAAGAAAAGCCATCAATTGACTTAGCCATATGTGAAATCTGCATGCTAAGGTACTGATCTACTGCTAAAATACACTCTCTGATGTAATAGTGGCATGGCTAGTATGTGGGTAACCAACTGCTTTCTGACTGGATTTGAGGCCTGTTATACAGTAGAGAACTTATGTCTGGTTCTATAAGCCCAGTTTTTACCCATTAGCTGGAGAGATTGTAGGCCATAGTGGGGGAACCTACCACTACTGTTTTGCTAAATGGACATGTTATCAAATTGCCTTCTAAATATTTATGTGTATATTCATAGTCTCTCAGTCTTGTTTGAAGAATCTGCTTTTTGCATTGGGAAGGAACGAATGCCAAGACTCATAATTGGTCAAAGTATTATGAATAAGTGGCTATAAATGTTCAACCCTAAATGAGATATCTATATTAACAAACCCATGGGTAAGAAGTAGGAGAAATCACAGAAGAACGGGCAGAAAGAGACAGACTGTGTTCAGGATATGACTTGATATGGTGGGCATATTCTGTACTCCTTGTAGCTATGGTTACCTACACAAGAACTGCAGGAGATCAAGCCAGCCATTAATCCCATCATGAATAGGGAGGAGCTTGAAGGGTTCTACCTGTAGATAAGGAACTATTGGCAATTGACAGTTCCCAGGCAAGGAGGAATAAATTTTCTTTGGGAGTGTGGTTACTGATGGGTTATCCATGCTCTTTCAGGCAGTGTTACTTGAACCCAGTGTGTTACACATTTTAAAAAGTGTATGGAGGCTAGAGGGGCACGTTATACATTGCACATACGTATAAAATTGGCAAAGAATTTTTAAAAATTTATAAAAGGTAAAGAAAATGAATTCCAGAACACAAACAGATTCAGCTTTAGTAGGAGCTGGTGATCATCCTCTATTACCTCAGAAAGGAAGGTTTGTTCCTTTGCTTGGGCGAATGAGCTCTAGTTAGTCTGGTGGCAAATGCGTGAAACGGTTATCAGTGAGAGCTGGGAAAGAAAAGGGATGCTAATGATTGACGGTTGACGGAGTAATTCTATATTTTAGTAATAAGTGTTAGGAACAATGCCGTGATTTCAAAGTATAAACATGAACATAATGAGGAATGCTTTGTCTATAGCCTGGACAGTTCCATTTGTCCTCCTTAGCAACAGTTGGGAGAGTTAGGAGAAGTTTCCTTTTGGGTGCTGAGAAATAACAGTCAAGACTCAGTGTGTCTCATCGAGGAGACACAGAACATGTGGATTCAAATTTTGCTTAATGTGGTGGAGCAGGGGTTGATATAGGCTATTCAGTCCATAGGGGAAAAGTACACAGAAAACAATAGACCCAAGGACACAGGTGTCTTCCGGAGCCACAAAAAAACGTTTCTGAGCTTTGAAATGCGGCTCTTGGCAAGGCAGGTAATTGATGGATTTCTCCACCATGGTATCCGGGGAACTAAAGGCCAGACCTTGGATCCTGGATGCTTTGCCGCTGGCTTCCTGGGTGGTCCATTAACCTGCTCTCCAGCTCCAGGCTGGCAGAGTTCCCTGAGTGTGGGGGAAGGAAGTGAGGGGTTCAAGGACTCACAGTCTCAAGCTAATCTGACTACATTTGATCCTTCATGAATCTGAAGAGAGAGACAGGTAAAAAATACTCAAAATATTATCCAATGAAATAACAAATAAAAAACCCAAACCTGGAGCTAGAAAAGAGAACATAGATGTCAATTTAGTCTAGGGGGAAGACACAAATGAACGAAAAGTAAACACCGATTAAAGGGTTATTTTCTTTCTTATTTTCCCTCATAAAATGTAAATAATTCTGGAAGAACTGAGGAAAATCCTTCAAGAACTGCATCACAAAGGGGAGGAAGTGAGTCAGTCATTCCAGGGTCATTCCAGCTAGCTCTTTCTGCTGGTGTAACGAATAACAAAGCCCTAGTATGCAGGTATAAAGTCTTTCTCGGCCCGAATGAAAGGAATATAGGTTCAATTCGCCAATCCTGAGGTTCAACACAATTGCTGTCCTTGCACCCAGTCTTGGGTCAGAGTTTTCTGGCAGCAGTCTCCAGGAGAAGCACCATCAGTGTTAAATAGAGAGCATAACCCCAGCCCCTGGCATCCATCCCAGCCCCCTGGCCTGGGAGTTGCACTGGTCTGGACTCCAAATCCTTAACCTGCCAGGTCCTGACCCCTCCCTGGGGGAGGTTCAGGACCACTCCCACAGGGTAGTTAAGTGGGTTCCCAGAGGATGAACAGGTAGTTCCAGGCTTGCATGTGCTCCCCGCTTTCCTGTCTCCCCGCCAAGCGCTCTGCCACCCGAGAGTGCTAAAACATGGCCATTCTATTTGGTTTAATCTGACTTAATTGGATTTCTTTGTGTCAGTGGAGCCGCCTATTTTAGGATTTTTTTTCTAACAATCAGTCCTTTGCTCACAGAATTGGAAAGTAATAGACCTTCCAGGCTTTTTGTTGAGAAAGAGAGATTTTTTTAAATTTTGAAGTCTGAAAAAGAATATCTTGTATGTAAGTGTGACTCTTATGCTAAAATAGATGGGCAAAGTTTTCTACAATGTTTTGCCAGCCAAGACAGTGACTATGTCATGTGTCCTGAATATTTATGGTGTGATTGAGTTTTATTCAATGAGCGTAAAACCTGAGGATGCGACTTTAATATGTAGCACAGGGAAGGCAGTTCTGAAACATGCAGATCAATACAATTCCTCTTCTAGCTGCTTTAACATTAAAAATGCCAAACCAGCTTGGTGACATCCACACCCACCTTTAATCCCATCACTTGAGAAGACTTGGAGCCAGCCATGATAAACTGAATATGAACAGATCACTCAAAGGAAGTTCTTTACTTCCAACCATTGTCACCTGCCAGAGTAAGACTCAGCCAAGGATAAATTTAAGAGAGGCCTGAGTCTCAGTAGTTTACCCTGAAGCAATACCTGGTTGCAGGAAGAACCACAAGCTGAGATTACCTGAGCACCACCCAAAAACAGACCATCCAAAGGAAAGGAAACCTTTGTAGATAGGATCACCTGCCAGCACACACTCACCAGGACACCCCTAGACAAATGTCAGCCAATCAGGGGTCCTAAACCTCAGAAACCCCTCACCCCCACCTTTACTACTATAAAACCCTATTCTAACTGAGCTCAGGGCTCTCCGTTTATTCCAATACGTTGGATGTGCAGAGAGACCGAGTTTGCAAACTTGATTAAAATAAAGGCTCTTTGCTTTTACATATGGGACTTGGTCTCCTTGTTGGCTTTTGGGGGACTTCACAGATTTGGGCATAACAAAGACAAGGAGGCAGGATTGCAAGTCTAGTCTACTCAGGCTAGAGTGAGTTCAGGGCCAGCCTAGACTACATAACAATTCATTATCTCACAAAATAAGACAGTTTCAACTCCGGATAAAATTTAGGATATTTGAGGAATAATGGATTTATACTTTACATGTAGATGCCTCTAAAGATGGTTCTCCCAGGAGAAGAGTCACGTTATGGTCTTTGATGAGAACAGGGTGTGCTGTTTCTCTAGGTGTTGGGGGTGGGGTGATTTTTATTTTCCTCAATCCAGAAAATCAGGTAAAAGACAAGATGACCTGAAATGAAGATGCTAAAGCAGTCTTCTTTCCTGGACAGGCGGCAGTCACGTTTCTGCAGGGAAATGCACAAGGTCAAAGTTCCGTCCACCAGAATCCCCCACTTCCTGCGTTCTGTGAGTAAGAGCATCAGGAATGATACAAGTGGCGTGACCTTTCCTGTGGATCAGCGGGCACGCAGAACGGGTCTTAGGTGTAATTATCAGGTGGTTCTGATTGGCTCTGGGAATCTGGCCTCCACCTGCCCTCTTGGAAGCCTTTGATCAGGGGGTATTCAGGACATTGGCATCTTCAATGGGCTTGTCAAAATCCCAGGAGTCATCAGTGCTGTCTCTGACTCAGCAGGAAGTCTCCTGGGTGAAGCTGGGATGGAAGGAAAGGTAGATTTTAAGCCTGTTTCCTTGAAAAACCCTTTGCGATTTGGGTTGTCTTCCATTAGGATGTATGGACTCCGAAACTGGATGTTCTACAGCAATGGAGCAATGAAGGAATATGCCGGGGTATCCCCTGCCTAAGGATGCAAATCTAAGTAATAAAAGGAGATGGATTGGCGGTTAGGCAGCCTGAGGACAAGCCTTGGCCCTGCCTGCCAAGTCCTAAGTGACCATGAGAAGTTACCTAACTTCTCTAGAATTCATGTAGCTTTTCTGCAGTAAGTTCCTTCACCATCTAAGGTTTAGGGATTCCTACGAACAGTAGCATTCAGGGTTACTTGATGGACGTTAGCTTTTTTGCACTTTTTTTACATTTATTTGATTTTATATGTATGACTGCTTTGCCTGCAGGTATGCATGTGCACAGTGTGTGTGCCTGGCACCTGTGGAAATCAGAAGAGGGCTGCTTTGGAGCCCCTGGAATTGAAGTTACAGATGGTGTGAGTCACCACTTGGGTGCTGGGAACTGAACTCTGGTCCTCTGCAAAAATAAAAGCTCTTAACTGTTGGGAAGCTCCCCCCAGCCCAGATCCTCCAATCCCAGAACTCACCCCTGAGAAAGGCCACCAGCGGCTCCTTCCTTGGAACTGCTCAAGACAGCCCCCCAGGTTATTTAAGACCAGGCCTATAGATCAGCCACGTGTTCTCTCTCCTGCCTTCCTGAGAGTCACCCTGCTTTGCGTCGCTCTGTTTATTAAATCCAGATTTATTAATTTGGTTTGATTTGGCTTATTTCATCAGCAGTGGAGGAACCCAATAACCAGAGATCGGATACTTAGCATTAACCTCTGTGCTATCTCTCCAATCCATTTATGCAACATATTTTTTAAAACAGATGCACAAAATGAAGCACAGACAGGCTAAAGGAGTAGTCCAAGGACGCACTGCTTCTGGCCAGACCTACAGCTTAGTCTACTCTGAGCACAGTCTGGAACCAGAGCCCATGTTCCTTATCACAACTGTTTCCCTCAGTTACTCTGTTCTCTTTATTTATTAATTTTATTTTCTTTAAACAATCTTTTTTTATTTTACATAATAATCCCAGTTCCCCCTCCCTCCCATCCTCTCTGTCCCCTACCTCCTCCCTACCCCAGGCCTCATCCGCTCCTGAGTTACCCTTAGATCTCCCATAGGGAGTCAACAAAATCTGTTATATCACCTTGAGGCAGTACCAAGGTCTCCTGCCCCTTATGTAGGCTGAGCAAGGTATCCCTCCACGGGGAATGGGCTCCAAAAAGCCAGTTCACGCCCTAGGAATAAGGCCTGATCCCACTGCCAGTGGCCCCACGAACTGCCCAACCCACACAACTGTCGCCCACATTCAGAGGGCCTAGTTCAGTCGCACGCAGGCTCCCAGCTCCACTCTGTTCTTAGACAAATGCATCCTCACGTTTGGAGGAGCAGCTCTGAGTTTTCATTCAGCCTTTTTGATAGTCACTGGGAATCGTGTACTTTAAATGCCCTAGAAATGCCACGTGGTTTGCTGGGCAACCTCATATATATCATTTATTTAAGCAAATGTTCTTGTAATAAATTATCACGAGGTGGGCAGCAATGAGATCAACATACAGAATGTCAGTTAATGCTGGTACTGCACACTCTCAACTTCCTCCCTCCTTCCTAGTGATGGCGCTCTCCTGATTTCTGATACTACAGCTTGGATTTTCCCTCACTGTCAACTTTGTGTAAATATAGTCTTTCAGCACAACGGATTTAGCCTCTGGCTCTGCTTTGCTTAGCATTGCTCTTCCGGACGTTTGCTATGGTGCGTAGGTTGAATTCTTTTGGCTTCATATTTGAACAACCTTTCACTGTGTATACAGCACGATATATTGCTTTTTCTTTCCTCACTTGGTGGACCTTTGGATTGTTTTCTCTTTTGAGCTGTTGTGAACCATGCTGGATTTAGGTTTCAAACCCAGGATAAATGGCTGAGGTGCCTATTTAACATATCAAAGCAGAGCTGGCCCCTAAGTTCTGCAGGCACTCTTCACCCCTACCTATTACAGAGCCCTCCACGTTAGCATACTTCAGCCCCTGCCCTAAACTTCTCCAGCCCTGGGGCTGGGCTGCCTTTCCCTATATAATCTAAACATTTTGGTTTCCTGGTCTTTTCATCTACTCCCGTTTGGGCTCCTGGTTACTTCATCTGGCTCCCCCCTCTCTCTCCTCTTCCTTTGCCTGCCACCTCCCCTCACATGGCTCAGGGCTATTTCCACTCTGGACTTTTTAAGATGTCCCATAACTAAATAAACTTTCTCTTTCACCATACTTAGGAGCAGTCATGTCCCTTCCTTTTATTTCTTCTTTTTACTTTTTCTTTTCTTTTCCTTCCTTCCTTTCTTTTTCTTTTGAGATAGAGTCTTATTATGTACCCAGGCTAACTTTGTACTCTTCCTGATCCCCTTTCCCAGTTTCCTGAATGCTCAGGTTATAACCATTCTGGGATGAGTCCATTTCTGCAGCAGAATCATGTAGGCTAAGATTTTCCCTACAATAATCATGGCCATCCATGTCTTTAGAGGGCTGCTGTGCCTACACTCCTGTTTTCAGGATAAGAGTTCCAGTCACTTTACATCTCTGTTCACACTCAGTGTTACCACCGTCGATTTCAGACATGCGGTGGGTGTGACTAGATCTCTGTGGTTTGATCTGCTTTCTCCTGACTTCTATCTAATAAGACAATAAAATTTCACTGGTGTTTGGATGTTCTCTTTCATGTGTTTTCACTACCCCTTTCCATTTTCTGTTGTCTCTAATTCTGTTGCCTAATCTCCAGGCATTCTTTATCATTCTGGATACTGTCTCTGTTTCTTCCATTTCTCCCAGGATCACCATGTGGCTAGGATGACATTTGCACAAGTGATGCTATTATAAGAGAAGGTCAGGAAGCACCCGGGGACACTTGAGGTGCTCGAGTGATAGATACAGCATTTCCTTTTCTCCACTGCTTATAGACTGTGCAGTGGTGGAAATAACAATTAGAGAACAGTTAGTAAGAACTGGTAGACAGTAAGTACTAATCGGAGAGGCACAGATGTGAGTGGGCACGTGCTTTACTATTACAGGTGGTATGACCACATAGGGCTCTAAGGACAAGTAAAGTTGGAAGTAGAGAGGAAGAGCACTTCAGAGAGGTTGAACCACATGACCAAGAAGCATAGAGGTGGGAGGAAGTAGCATTACTCCTAACTTCTGGTTAGCTCTCTGCAGGACTTTCAACTTGCCTCATGCACACTGTATACTTTATGAGGGTGGGGACCGTGACCTTCCCAATCACTTGAGCATGCCTATGTCTACCACAGTGGCTGACATATAGCCAGTGCTTGACAAATATGCTTAAATGCATTCAATCCCATTAATGTCTCTATAAACTTAGTAGTATATGATCAAAGTAGTGGTTAGAGACAATTAGATGAGCAAGCTGGTGTTCTCAGAAAGATTCCTGCAGGAAGTGGTGGTCAATTGTAATTAGAGGGATATAATAAAGAGAGTTTGGTCAGTTTAGGCTTGATGTGGTATTTGGGAAAGTATAAGGTGTCACTGAGAGTTTGCAAATAAAGGGATGTCAAGAGATGAAAACAGTGTCTTGCACAATTCAAGAGTCACTGAATGGGAAAGGACCATCAATGGGAACCACTGAAGAAGATGTTGAAATGATGCAGCCATTTATTTGCTTACTCAACAATCATCTACTGAAACCCTAATAAATATCTGAGGTCAAACTCCAGGCTCAGGAGAAGAGTAAGATGTTTACTTTGTAAATCACTCCACCGAAGAGCCTATCCACAAAGAGGGATGGTACGTCTAGCACACACAGTGAGGGATGGTATGTCTAGCACACACAGTGAGGGATGGTACGTCTAGCACTCACAGAAAGGAGAAGGATGGTACATCTGGCTCACAGACAGAGGGATGGTATGTCTAGCACACACAGAGAGGAGAGAAATGGTACGTCTAGCACACCCATAATTAGAACTCACGAGAACATTGAAAGCAGAGGCTCATATGAGGACAATGAACTGCAGGGAGGTCAAATTTGATGGGCAGGAGGAACCTAGAAGGTCAAATGGTCAAAGCCATGCTTCTGACATCCACCTCCCATCACCACCCCCATGCTCTGGCCTCTTCATTACTGTACTGCCTGGAGCCTCCTGATTATTCCTTGTTCTATTGCTGTTAGACTCTCCATTCCCTTACTAGAATGTAAGCTCCAAGGTGAAGCGTTATTTGTCCTGGTTTCTGTTATGCCTTTAACACCACATCTGGTACTACCATAGGTTTTTTTTAAATAGTTTTTTTTCAGTCATGTGTAGGTGTGTTGTTTGCATGTAGATATGCATGTGAGTGTCAGGTCTGAGGAGGCCAAAGGCATTGGATCTCCTAGAGCTGAAGTTACAGACAAGTCTGAGCTGCCTGCTGTGGGTGATGGGAACTGAACTCAGGTCCTCTAGAAGAGAAACAAGTGCTCTTAACCACCGAGTCATCTCTCCAACCCTGTACCATGCATTTTTTTAAAATAAATATTTTATAATAGATGTAGTATCCTTGGGGTTGGCTCCCATAGGAGAGGCGACATTTAGACATTTGGTGAAGTGGAAGAGAGAGACACTAGCTTAGATATGTGAAGTCTTACATGTAATGGGGAAGAAGATCTATCTGGAGGATGGTGTTATAAAGAGAGGAGATGAAAGACCTGTCTGAAAGATGTATTTACAAAAAGAAAACCTCATGAAAAGATATTATGGTGGATTAGATACAAAGAATAAATAAGAAGGCAAATGCTGGTTTCAGTATTTCTGTCTTTGAACCCTGATGGAATGGGGATTGAAGGAACAGCAGCAGAAAGGAAGTGAAGAGGACAAGTCTAGTTTACGGGGCAAGGGCTGACAAGTTTATGGCACAAGGGCTGACAAATCTCAGAAGGAGCAGCTTCTTTGTAGGGTGGGCTTAACATGTGAACAAGCAGACTGAGAGCATCAGTGCAGACAAAAAGCTAAGAAGATGCAAGCATGGGATGGAGGTCGAAGGAGAAAGAAAGCCTAGAAAGAGAAGGGAAACTGGAGGTGATGGAGTCACAAGGGAGGTGGGGGCAGACCATGAAGAGAGCATTTCTGGACAGGTGGTTGCCAGTGCGTGGTGCTACGATATTCAAAGCCAAGGAGGGTATAGGTCTTTAGGTGTGTCAAGTGGAGAGTACCTAGATAATCTATACATAATTACATATGTGATACACTCCTTGGTTTGGTATCCAAGACAACACAGAAGCATATACTTATGTGTATATTACATTTAGGAATGTGTATAATCCTTCCCTATTAGTTTCTGTCATTTCCCAGTACCTAGAAACCACAAGCAAGTTAGCCATTTCCACAATGACAGGCATTTAGGGTATGCCTGCTCTTTGCTCTTTTTAATATGCTAGAGAATATTCTTTTACTCTATACTATTAAAATAGTACATTTTAATGTGCTATAGAGTAGAAGAATCCCAATCTATATAACTCCCATTATTTCTTTGTGCTCTCTCCATGTCCTACCCCACCTCCTATCGGCCTGTGCCTGGGAAAACATCATGGCAGACCAGAGGGGAGACCAGAGTCCCATGACCCCCTTGAAGAGCCCTCTTCCAGTCATGTAAAATCTCTCATCAGGTTCTAACTCTTGAAGCTTCCATTACTTCCCAATAATATCATAAGTTAGGCAATAAGCTGTTAACACATGGGTCTCGGAGGGACATTCCACATCCAAACTGTAGCAACATAATGGCCATCAGTATAGTCTCTCTCATGAATTTATTTTGATAAAGTTGCTGATAAGCTTATGTTTGTCTGTGTGTTTGTGTATGTGTGTGTTTGTGCATGTGTGCGTGTTTGTGAGATACACAGAGAGATCCTATCTTTTGGTTGTTCAAGATTATTTTTATCAGAGGGGCTATTCATTTATACTTGAAGGTAGAATGAGGAGACCTGGGAGCTGGGAGTAGGCTCAGCCATTACATTGCCTGTCATACACACATGAGGACTGGAGATCAGATTCCCAGTACTCATATGAACAACCAGAGCTGGTGGTGTCCCTGGAGCTCCAGCAACCGAGGAAGCAGATAGGAGGATCTCTGGAGCTTGCTGACCAGAGAGTCTGACTGAATGCCAGGTTTGGTGAGAAACCCTGTCTCTCCAAGTAAGGAGGCGAGCACATTGAAGAAGACGTCCAGTTTTGACTTCTGAACTCCACATAAACATAAACCCACCTCATCCGCCATTAAAAAAAAAGGAAAGAGCTGAAAGTGTTGACGAGAGGTAGAGAAAACATATTTTTTTAAATTTTGGGTTTTCTAAAACATACCTCTTCTAAGAGGTATAAAGTAAGTGGAAAAATATGAATCTGGGGCAGAATGCCAAGAGAAGGGTGCTCGCTGGTGCTTTGGCTTCTGGGAAACATGATAACTACTCCTAGGTCAATGGTAACCGTGAGAGCATCACACTCTACTTATGATATTCCGGGAAAGAAAAAAGAAACCTACAAGTAACTGACTGTTTGTTTCTTTCAGTGTCGCCAAGGCGAGAAGGAGATTGAAGCAAGAGCTGAGCCAACAACAGAATCTGATCTTCAGGTATTTAATTACCAGCATTAATTTAGTGTTCTCATCAAGTCACATAGATAAACATTTCAGACTCACTGGGCCCCTGAACCCTCTGCCTCTGGAGATTTTCTGTTTTCACCTCCTGCTCTGGACTCCTGCACCTCCTGTCTTTCCCTGGGCTGCACAGCTGCCCCTAGAGTATACTGCTTCTCTCTAGCGGGCTGTTCCTGTTCCTCCTGGAACTGTCTGTCTTCTTGGATTGACAACACTATTGCCTTCTTCACTCTGAGGCTCTTGCCTGGTGCTCCCTGTTTCTGGGGATCTGGCCTGTTATCGTCACTTCCTTGCTTAGAGTCTCCAGCGGTGTCTGCTTGACTCTGCACACCCCCTGGCACCTGTGGCTCACCTGATTCTGAGCTGGTGCCGCCTACCTCTGGAGCCAGGTCACTCTGTGTAACTGATACCTCAGGATCATCCCCCTCACTGTGATCTTCCCCAGTGGCTCTATGATTTTTCCCTTGAGATCGGTTCTCAAGTCGTGCCAGCTCCTGGGACTTTCCTTTTGTCCCCAGTGTCTCTTCAGTTGCGGGAATGCCTTTGTTGATCAAAAATGCCTCTGCTGCATCGTCCTCACCATGTCTCGCCTCTGTTCCTGAGACGGATTCTTCCTTAATTCCAGGGAGGTTCTGATTTTCTTCTTCTAAGCTTAGCCCTTTCGTACTGGGTTCCCTCAATGGTCCTGAAAACTCTTGACACTTCTCATCCTGTGTTTGGGCTTCTGGTGTCAGAGGTCCGGTTTTTCTATCACGTTCATTTCTCTCCTCCTCCCGTTTGCCTTGAGTAGATGTTTTGCTCCCATATTGGGCAGATTGGTTCTCTGTTTCATATTTTCCTTCTTGTGCTGGAAACCTGTGAGTCTCCGATGTTCTTCTCCCACCCTTGAGGTCCTCTAAATTTGTGGTTCTGGGTAGTGTTCTGCCAGCATCCTCTCGTGGTTCTTGAGTTTCAGATATTCTAATATCATCCATAAGCTCAATGACTTTCTGTGTCTGAGATGGTTTCCCAGCAGCATCTTCCAGTGGCGAGTCAGTGTGCTCCGACAGGACTCTGTCCTCTTTTTGTGGGGATAGATCTTGTGTTACGGAATGCTTACTCTTTTCTGTAGCCTGTTCCTCACCTTCAGATGGCCTCTGTGCCTTATGGTCCCTTACCTTGGTGTCACTTTGCTTCCTGACTGCCCTACCTCCATCTTTGGGGATCACCTGTGTTGGACTGTGGCTCTGTTTGGACACCTCCCCTGGCATATTTCTCTGAAATTGGACTCCATCGTATTCTGTTGCTGACATATCTTGTGCAACTTCCTCGCCATCTTGTGTGATTTCCTGACCATCCTCTTCTGGGTGTTGCTCCTCAGGGTCATGAGGCTCAGACACCTCTTGTGGCAGGTTTTGGGTCTTAATGTCTTCCCATGGTCTCATCTTATCGTGTCCACCTGCTTCACCATCTTCATGGCTAGGCTGAGCTGACGATGCCATTTCTGGTGCAAACAGCAGCCTCTCTTGAGTTGGTCCTACCCCTACTACCTGCTGACTGCTTCTGGTGGCTGCCCGAAGGTCCACACCATCCATCTTCTCTGACTTAGACACCAGTCTTGGTTCTGAATTTAGTAATGATGTGTCAAGATAAAAGAGGTTCAATAGGCTGAAGATTGCGAGAAGAAATTCCTCAAAGCTGATGGTGCCATCTCTGTCAGTATCCAGCAGGTTCAGCTTTCTCTCCACAGCAAGAAAGATATGAGGCTGCGTGTAAACACAAAGATCAAACATGTGATCATGCGTTCTGAGTATCTTCAGGTATCCTGAAAACCTTTAATAAAATTTGTTTTAACCTTACTCCTCTTAACAGTGAAATTGCCTTAAACAGTGAGAACCCATCAATTCTGGATTTTTTTTTTTTGCCTTCTTAGCACAAAGCCCAGCAATAGCAATTGCATCACATGTGAGCTGAGTTAGAAGCATCATGGGGCCGTGACTGTGTAGCCAGGTCTGCCGCGATGAAGCAACAGTTACGTAATGAAAACCGCCTTTTCTCTGCATGACTGACTAAGCAGTTGCACAGAAGAGGCAGCTGAGACTGAGAAAATAATGTTCAAAGGCCAGTTCAAACAGAGTGCCTGCCAGCCAAGTCCAAGGCCAGTTCAAACAGAGAGCCTGATAGCCATGTCCAAGGCCAGTTCAAACAGACAGCCTGATAGCCAAATACAAGCGAGCACACCGATAGCACCACTTGCTTGGGTGACAAAGAGGCATTGAAGAAGAGAAAGCGCCTCACCTGAAGGAAGTCCCCAATCTCCCCTTCCAGGAGCTGTCTCAGCTCTCTGTGGGTCAGCCTTGCCTTGTTGTTGCCATCCTCACTGGTATACTTGTGGAATGTCTCAATGACACAGAAGATACCTCTCAGGAGCCTCGACATCTTTACAAACTTGGAAGAGGCTGCAAGAAAGAGAAAGGTCAGGGCTGGAGAGATGCTCAGTGGTTAAGAACACTGGTTCTTGCAGAGGATGGAGGACATACGTGGATTCTGTTCCCAGCACCCACATGGCAGCTCACAGCTGCCTGTATCTCCAAGATCTGCCACACACCCAGGCACACTTGCAGACAAAGCACCAATGCACATAAAGTAAGAATAAATAAATCTTTAAAATGAACAAAGCTCATCTTCCAGAATAGGCCCTTCAGGAAAAGCAAACCAAGGTCATCCTTCCTGCTCCTGCCAAACTCTGCCCGCAACGCCTACTGTATTCTGTATTGTAAATATTGTGTTTGCATTCAAAGAGTGATTTAAGTTTTACAAGAGATATTGTGGCAAGATTAGACATAACATAGGTAGGTAACAGAAGAACAGACACTTACTTTATGCTGCAATAAACAGCAGCACTCGTGTGTTTAAAGGACACTTTCAAGAACAGAGAGGAAAAGAAAGGAAAGGAGCTGAAACCTAAGTATTAACCCCCACAAACGAAACCAATGGAGGCAGAGCAATGCTCCGAACCCCATTTGAGAGTGTCCGTCCATTTTCCTCTAACCTTGACTCAGTCTAGCCTCGTCTGCTAGCAAAGAACATATAGCTCTCAGTTCATAGAGCTTTTAGAAGAAAGAGGGGTCGTGTTCCGAAAAATCAACCCTAGTGTAACACGTGTTTACCAAGGAACATAGTTCCGTAAGAACTAAGTGATAAAACTCAGTCCTGACCCTCCCTCATTAGCTCTTATTTAATTTAATCTACCCTTCATTTTAATATAGATCTAGGTCCCATGTCTTATTAAATAGAACCTATGGTATGGGCTTTGCATTTTTTTTTTTTTTGAAGACTGTGTCTGGGGATCCCAGTTTGACATCCTGAACAAGGCTGCCCTTCCTCTGAGCTACTGACACCATCTCCACAGTCTCACATACAAGCAAGCGACAGCAGAGGTCCTGGGTACACTCTAATCTATGAGACTTACCTCGTTCAGGAGTGAGAGCCAGCGGAATGTGGGGCAGCGGGCTGTGTGCTGCAGCAGGCACGGGGACCTTTTTATTGAGTCTCTAATTGCTTAGTTAGAAGGAGACTCCCTCTGGGCCTAATGACCTGATTCATCATCACCAAAGTCTGTCTCCCCTCCTCGTTCTCGCTTCGGCTCTCCCTGCTGAGGTAACTCTAGTTAAGTCTTATCAGACTCATCAAAAAAGAAGTGGAAAGATCTCTTTTCCACTTACTGATTTTTGTAGGATATAATTTTGAAGCGTTTCTTAGGGCTTCAGGGTTGGTGGGTTTCTTGTTTTCTTTCTCTTTCTGTTCTTAACCTGAGGACATAATTATGTTTCTGGTTGACAAATCATAGGGCTGACAGGGACCTCTGAAGTCATCTGATTCTTCCCTCTGCTGCAGTCTGGCCTCTGTTTGACCTAACCTTGAGAAAGGGGCATCAATCACTATTTAACATAAAGCCAGCTTAATCATGGGACGAGGCTGGAGATACTGGTTGATTCAGCTGTTTTCATGTTCTCCTCCCCATGTCCAAAGGCCAGTGAGATTAAAAACCATCTCTTGCTAGATATGCAAAACCTTGCTTACCTAAGAGGATGCTATTTTTAAAATATGATTGATAGCTACCTTTAGAGGGCATTTTTATAATTTATTAAGCTCAGACATGAACATCCAAATGATCATTTCTCTCTGTAATGGGGGAGAGGGAGCTATGGAAGCTGAGGTAGAGTCAGAGTGAGTCTACCACCCTCTTTGGGAAGAATGTTTTTATTGCCATTCAGATTTGGGTCTCTTTTAGAAATCCTTAATTCAGAAGAAAATTATTGTTCTCTTCTTAGATATTTTCAACAAGAAAGTGTGTTTTAAGACATCTTTCCCCCTTCCTTCAAAGGCCGTAAGAAGTGAATCTATCTATAGAAACAAGAATAAAAGATGGTTGGGCGGTGGTGCAGGCCTTTAATCCCAGCACTAGGAAGGCAGAGGCAGATGGATCTCTGGGAGTTCGAGGCCAGCCTGGTCTACAAGAGCTAGTTCCAGGACAGGCACCAAAGCTACAGAGAAACCTTGTCTCAAAAACAACAACAACAACAACAACAAAAAAGGGGGGCTGGAGAGATGGCTCAGAGGTTAAAAGCATTGCTTGTTCTTCCAAAAATCCTGAGTTCAATTCCCAGCAACCACATGGTGGCTCACAACCATCTGTAATGGGGTCTGGTGCCCTCTTCTGGTCTGCAGGCATACACACAGACAGAATATTGTATACTAAATAAATAAATAAATAAATAAATAAATAAATAAATAAATAGATGATGAAGTCCTTGAAAAGATGACATTGGGAAAGTAAGTGAGAAAACAGGCTGTAGGAGGAGTTGTTACTCAGCAAAACCTTTGTTCTGAGTTTCCAGACAAGAGGACAAGATCTTACAAGTTAACTAAGGGCTGGGGAAACTCCATTCTGATAGGTTGTATCTTTAAACAGTTTCATCTGATATCTTGCATCTTTAAATAATTTCCTCTGATAGTTTGTATCTTTAAACAGTTTCTCAGCACACCCCTCCCCACAAAGAAGCCGTGCTGCAGAAAGGCAGGGACAGCGTGAGGTCAGTTTAGCTTTGATTAGCTAACATTCTGTCTGTACAAACTATTTTTTGAACACTGTGTCATGCACTGGTTTATTTAATATTGAATGTGAGTGTGTCCTTGTCTTAGAGTGCAATGGTCAGTCTCGTGAGAAGTTGCTGAAGGAAACTGTCTGTGGCTCAGTTGGCAGAAAAGACTCGGAGGGAACTTAAATAACTGTCTTCCAAATAGCAGCCATTTCCATGGGTGTGGAAGAGAAAGGAATGCTCATGACATGTCAGGTGCTTTGCACGGGCTATCTTAAGCCTCATAGTACTTGCACATAGCTATTATCCTTTTAATTGATGGAGAAGTTAAGGCTCTTTACTGTTGAGCAACTTGGCTGGAGACATGTATCTAGTAAATGGAAGTGCCCAGATTCAGAATCTAAATGTCTCCAGAACATGTGTTGTGTCATATTTTGATCAAATTCTGACAATAAAATTTCCTTTGGATCAGAGGGCAGAGCTAGTTACTAGCTGACTAAAATTAGCCTCAGAGGTTTCGGAGGACTGAGGACCAAAGAGAGACGGGCAGTAGTAAGGCAGGGCTTAGAGGTCACTGGTTTCTTCTCTACTGCTTCTCTGATCATTCAAGTTCTGACCCTAATATAATATCTGACTCCCAATTTTTTATTGATAAAGATAATTAGATAAATGCAACACGTATGACTCCATCTCCCTATGCTGTGTAATGCAGAAACTTACTGCGGCTGAAAGATTGAAGATTGCATGGTTGGAACTTTCTAGAAGCCAGACTCTAGTTCTTCTCAAGAATTTTCTAATGAGTAGAGTTGTCTACACTGAGAAGTACCTCTCCTAAAGCTTGAATTTTCTTTTTCTGGTTATGTTCACAGAGAGACTGCATCATTAGGTTATGGGGGACCCTGTCATGGGAAGAGTAAGTAGTTCTTGAAAAAACACATGACACCATGTTCAGCATTCAGCAAGTTTAGTTAGCTTGGGGACAATACCAACAGCAGCCTCCTGCTGATGAGGCATCAGATTCCAAAGACCAAATCGTATCCACATTATTTACTATTGCATGACATTGTACCCTGGCCAGATGCCTTTTATTTTATTTATTTTAACACTTACATGTGTACACATGTGCTTGTATGCATAAATAAGCTTTTTGCATGCAAAAGTCAAAAAAGGGCAGTGGGTCCCCTGAAGCTACAGTTGTGAGCTGCCTAATGTGGGTGGTGGCTATGGGAACTGAGCTTTGTAAGGTCCTTCAGCCCCTGAACTACCTTTCCAGTTCTTTCACCTTTAAATGTCTATGACTTTAGATTCTAGTTCCTATTTAAAAAGGCTAAGGCTGTCTTGCCTTCTCTCTGAACACCATGAAAGAAGGCTTATACTCCCTTATACAGTCACTCTTGTCCCAGTGCTTACAGAAAACCGTGTTATTTATTAATATTCACACTCTGAGAGGTGACTTAGAGCATGCTGGCAGAGCAGAAAGGAGGCTGTTTTGTATCTTATGTTTATTTATTTAGTTATTGTATCTTGTGTTTAAAAGTCTTTAGACTGTAGTACAGTAAGCCACAGATACCTCTACTATGACCGGAAAAAAAAAAAAATAGAACCTGGTGGCCCTGTCTCGTCTTAAACAGATCTCTGGAATCATCCCTAGGTAATGTTCTTACCCCTCTAATTTTAAGTATGACTTAGAAATGAGAAGGGATGATGGAAAGGAGAGGGAGGTTAAATGGGGGAGGGGCAGAGATAAGAAGGGGGAGGAAACCTGAGAACTATTTCTCCTGAAAGGTAACCACTGGAGTCTTGAGTAAAAACATCAAGTAAAACATATATGATAGCTATGTTGGAAAGAATGGCCAATAAAATAATTTATAATTTTTAATGATTATAATAATGGAAAGTTTGGCAATAAGTGAAGTTTCAGTTTATGTTGATATTTTCCCAATCTTATTTTACTTATTCTCAATGTGATGGAAACTTATTTAAGATTGTGGTAGACTGAAGTAATATATGTTCTTAAAAATATTTTTACAATGATATTTATTCTCTCTGTTTCCTTCTTCCTGCCCTCATCTCATGTGTGTGTGGCTGGGTACAGCATACTTGTAGCAGCCAGAGTTCTCTCCTTCCATCGTACGAATTCTGGGGCTCAAAAACAGGCCATCAGACTGGGCAGCAGGCACCTTCACTCACTGAACTGCCTCACCCTTTCAACAACATATGTTTTTAATGTCCTGCCTAGGATTCTCTTAAATAAATGTCTTAACTTAAAAAAAAATCCTTTTTTATTAAATAAAATTTCGAAAAATATATAAACATTTATAAAATAAAACATTAAACTAAATAAGCCAGAACTATGGGGAAATTAGGGGAATCCTGACTGAGTGAGACGTCAGCACAGAGGTAGAGAATGGACAGGAGTGGTGAATGTCGGTGACCGCAGTGGGGAGAAGACCCAGGAGGGAGGTGCAGCTGGAGGCTGCAGAAATGAGGACAGATCATGCCAGTTGAATGCTGAACTCAGGGCTGGGAGACGAGGTGGACGTAAATGAGAACCATGGCTTGTGTAAGGGACATTTCTAAGGGGTTAATCTCCATCTCCCTTCTCTAGTTTGTTTTATTGGGGAAGGGTATGGTATATATTGGATGCATATCTGTTAGCTTTACCAAGAAGTGATATCTCGGAGTGTTTTAGAATTTCTGATCTGAGTACTGTAGTAACTTCATTCCCCTCCTCCTCCATTGTCCAGCACACACCACAGACATGTGGACACTTACTATTTAACCTTCCGGGTACAGTTATTTTCCCCTAGTAAATTAGTAACTGGTTCTTCCCAGAAGGAATTAAACATCTTTGAGAAATGTTAAATGTGACATTATTGGAGATGGGACTCTACCCAGAGAAGAGAGAATTATAGTGCTCTATTAGCATTTGTTAAACAACCCTTATACTGACTGAGAGCTAAAACACCTCATATGGAAAGACTTGAGCTCTCTAGGAATACATGCTCCATTGTGACATTTGGGTGTGTGGGGACTCTGCAGTCAGCTAGCCACACTGTTGGGGAAGGGCTGAGAGATTGCCACAGCCTCAGGGAAGATGGTAGGAAATTCACGGTTGCCTTTCCAGAAAGAATGGTTTATGTCTTTGTTCTTTTCTTAAACTCCCAGTTGGCTTCACACTTTATCTTTCATGGGCTTTCATTCCTGAATCTTGGCAAAACTCCTTAGGCTTAATTTACTGGCCTCAAAAATACTGGGACATCGCATTGCCTGTCTGCCTCCTTACTGCTGCTGTGATTGGCTGTGTCCTCTCATTTGGAATTAACATGGTGAGTACCTCTCCACTCAGCTCCATTCATACCATCACAGATAACTGTGCCAAAACCCAGCAGTGGAAGAAATACCAAGAAGATGACATCCCAGTATCAACTGATGTTCCTATTCAAGAAGTGAACAAAATGTCCTTCCATGAAGCCAGAGAACTTAACACTCACAACTGAGCTGTGTGTAAACATCCTAACACCAAACATTTACAAGTTTGCGGGTGAATAGTTTTGAACATAATTATATCGACTGTCCTTTTAATACCTAATATTGACATGTAAAAACATGAAAGTTGATTTCTTAGATTGAGTTTAATTAATATTGTAAATATTTTCAATTGCATTTTTGATTGATAGAATGAGTAAAATGCCACATTCTACTATAAAAAAGTACTTGGACATTGCAAACTTTATCCAACCCTGTCACAAATTTTGTGGAAAAAAAGGCTTTTAATGCATATTAGAAGAAACCTGTTATCCTTTTATTGATATAAGTGGGCCAGTAGGAATATTTGAATGTATGAATGTCAGTAGTAAAGACCAAGATAGAAAAACTGAAAGATATAATTCAGAAAGCAGGACAGAAGTTTAAAAACTCTAGTTACGGATTGTCAAGATGGTGCAGTGGGTAAAGACACCTGCTACCATGCTTGATTCTCTTCCTGGACCCACATGATGGAGGAAAAGAACTGAAAGCTATGAGTTGTCCTCTGACCTCCATGGATGCCACCAGGATGAGATATCCCCTCCTCCAATAAACAAATAAATAAGTGTAGGAAAATATCTGTTACTTAACATAGCAAACAATTTTTACAATTTTTATGCTTATATGGATGTCACTCACTGTGGTGATGAATAGATATGACACCCATAGACTCATGTGTTTAAGTCCCGGCTCATAGGCAGTGTGACCTTGTTGGAGTAGGGGTAGCCTTGTTGGAGGAAGTGTGCCACTGTGGGGTGGACTTTGAGGTCTCATATGCTCAAGCTACACATCGACGCATCACCAATCTTTACATTTTACTCTGTAGGTCTGCTTTTCATCTTGTTTTCTTTCTAAATTTTTTACTTTTAAAGATGCTTCAATGTGTATGCAATAGTCTGTCACATGAATAGATGTTTGATAGTGTACTTAATTACCTATTTGGGGATATTTTGATGGTTTCCAGGTTTTTATTATTATAAACCATGACAAAATACATATCTGGTGGGCAAATCTCTGTGAACATTACGTTCAGATTTACAAAGTCATCGACTCCTCCAAATTACCCCTTAACAAGTCATTCTTACCAAGAACAATATTGTTAATGAAATGGTTGATGTTTGTTATAGCTAACACATCATTTTATATTTGAATAGAAAACTGTGTACGTTGTGCAAGCACTTAATAGTGTGTATACTATTATATGTGTGTATATATGTATGTATGTATAATCAGTGTGTACAGTTAGTTTATGCTCACACTCCATAATCAGGTGATTATGAAATAACTTTGAACAAATGAGGGACTCTGTGGGGTTCAGCTTGGCATTTAATTTATCATCTGGCCTTCACTAAATTTCAACAGTGTCTAAAATTTGATTACTGTACCCACAAATAAGGAAAGGAGGATAAATTACCTGGACTCCCAGGACTCTTGTGAGAAAGGAAGCGTATCTCACACTTGACTACTGTTGTATGCCAGGCCGGCTCACTGCCTGGAGTGTAGGAAGACAAGATCAAGGGAAGTCCCCTGAAATGAGGGCACCAGAATGAAAAGCACTGGGGCTTTCTTCCTGCAGATTTCACATTTTCATGACTATTTGGCTTTCTTCATGCAGATTTAATATTTTCATGACCATTGAACTAGACAATGGGCATCCCCCTTATTTATTGATTATCTACTTTGTGCTTTGCACAGGCTATTTTTACTCTTCATAATCCCAAAGGCTAGGATTATCATAAGGATACCGAAACTGAAGAGATTATATAAAGTTACATATTTTTAAAAATTACATATTTTTTTTTATTCTCCCTCGTGTGTGTGTGTGTGCATGTGATCATGCCTGCATGCCTATGCCTCAGCATTGGTGTGGAGGTCAGAAAGCAACTTGTAGAGTTTATTCTTTCCTTTTACCATGTTAAGTTCCAAGGATCAAATCAGGCCATCAGACTTGATGGGAGTATATTTAAGATTGTTTAATAAAATGTGATCATCTCCTCTCCTTTCTCCTTCACCCTCTTTTTGATAGTCCTTACATCAAAGCATTAAAACAAACTCGAGTCCCATCACATATCTCGACCACATCTAACTTCCTTTCTCCCCTTCATAATTCACGTCCTTGTAAGACTTGTCCCCCTGTTGTGTAATCTGTACACTATGTGGAGATGTAATGCTGCGATTGGTGTCATAAACAGTCGAGTACCCCATAACTAGGCAGGAGAGAATAGGCAGGATTTCTGGGGGGAGAGAGGAAGAGGAGAAGGAATCTAGGTGTTAACAAGCCTAGGCTTGTTAAATGTTGATTTAAAAATATGGATTAATTAAGTTACAAGAGCTAGTTGAAAACAAGACTAGCTAAAGGCCAAGCTTTCATAATTAATAATTAGTTTTCATTTTATTATTTGGAAGCTGGCTGCCGTACAAAAACATCTTCCCATGTTTTTATTTACTGAAGCATGATTCTAACTAGCCTTATGGATGAAAAACTCTGAGTCAGGTATCAGGGTAAAAGTAGAAATAGCAAAGAAACAGCAGCAGCCATTAGAGACTTATTACCTCTCTCTGTACAGATTTCCAGATCTCTACGGTTAACTAGCTAGCTCTGTCCTCTGATCTGCAGGCAAGGTTTATTTGTCAGAACACAAACAAAATATCACACAACAGTTTATTTTCCTTGTATTCGCTGTCTTTCTTTCTTTTCTTTTTCTTTTTCTTTTTTTCATTTTTGATAACATTTCTCTGTGTAACAGTCCTAGTTGTCCTGGCACTAGCTCTTGTAGATCAGGCTTCGCCTCGAACTTAGAGATCCGCCTGCCTCTGCCTCCCAAATGCTGGAATTAAAGGCGTGCGCCACCAGCGCATGGCTTGATAACTCTCTTTTTGTTGCAGTCTGTTCTTTTCTAGTTTTTGTGACACCGGGTGACATGAAACTCACCTAGTTTCTACTCTCCTACTTGTGCCAGGTTTGTAAAGTTAAGAAGGCTTATCGTAATTATAAACTTTTCAAATTCCAGTCTAAAATATTAAATAGGATTTTTCTCTAGTGATAGAGTTCATATATTTCATCAGAACTTCATAGAGCCATGTTGCTTATTGTTCATCATGGGAAAAACATTCAAAATAAAAAATGTCCAAATTATTGTCTTACAGCACTCATATTAGGAAATGAAACAAGTGGAAAGCCAACTGAAGCAGAATATTGTAATCAATTTATGGATGGTAAAGATAGCATACCTTTTTGTGTGTTTGCTTTTCTTTTTTTGTTTATTTATTGTTATTTTTTTTTTTTTGAATCAGGGTCTTAGTGTGTAATTCTGACTGTTCTAGGCTGTCTTCAAACTCACAGAAATCCATCTGCTTCTGCCTCCCAAGCCCTGAGATAAAAGGCATGGGCCACCACAGTCAGTTAAAGATAATGTATCTTAGACTTTCAATGAAGAGAAACATTGTGTGTTAGGGTGGTTAGTGTAAGTCCGGGTCTCTGGCCTCCATCTTTGAAGCCCTTCCCTCCCTCCTCCCCCCTCCTTGTGCCTGCCAAGCCTTGACCCCTCCCTGGAGGAGGGTCAAGTCAGCCCGCCAAAATCTTGTCCACGCCTTCAGTCTATTTAAACTGCTCCCTCCGCCCCCCAAAGGTCCCTAATGGTCTCTTTCCTCTCACCCTGATGGTCACATTCGCCTCTTCCGGGTTCCCCCTCGGATACACCCGAGCGCAGGAATCCCATTAAACCTGGATATTTTTTAATTTGGCTTGTGATTTGGCTTGATTGGGAATTTTTGCATCGGCAGAGAGCTTGTGTTAGGAAAATTCCTAACAGTTAGATTTCAATCTCCGTCATGAATTGACTAGAGATTTCCCTTGGATACAAGAAGGGAGGAGGCATACCTTGTAGGTACCATAATTCTACCATAAGTCTTTGAAGCAAGGACAATCTATGCTATCCTAAGAATTAAGTTTGAGCATATAGCTGGCCCCAAAGATACTGAGATCCGAGGTTGAGAAGGTGATGGATACTGGATTGAAGCCAGCCAGTCATTAAGTTAAAAACTCAAGTCCTATGTTTTATCTTTCTGAAAATGTGGCACGTTTCTTAAAAAGAAATAATAAAAATTCAATTCTATAAGGTTTTGTAATTTGAGTGCTTGCCATTAACAGCCTCAGGGTTTCAAAAATGATAAATGCTTGGAATCTTTTGAACGTGTTTTAGATTACTGCATGTGACTCTCAGGTCTTTACTAGCAAGCCAATGTGCACATTATGTGTTACATAGATTATTATCTCCAGAAGATTATAGGTCCAGTAAACTTGCTGAAAGAATATCTCACAATTATCATGACTGAATGCACATATTAGCCACATGTAATTACTGTAGATGATGAAGCAAAACACGCCTGATGGTGAACGCTGATGGCTGTCGAAGTTTTGTTTGAATGGAGTAAATTTGAGGACCAAGTTTTCTCCTTAGAAAAGAATGAGCATGATCAAATGCACATAGTGAGGCTGTAAAGCGGCAGGGTCAACATCTTTCATAGTGAGAGGATTAAAGGAAATAAAGTCAGTTTTAAATGTTCTCTTAATAAATAAACCTGGGTGATAAGAAGGAGCTCTGGGATGATCTGGGGAGACAAAAAGGGGAATTTAGGATGTTCAGCTGGGGAAATAAAATCTTTGAAGCTGAAATAGATTCTCAGGACCACTACAGCCAATTAAGTCTTTCTCTTGTTTTCTGTTAGGTAACCCTAGGAGTTGGGTGTGGGAGTAATTAGAGTCGCTTTGAGAGACCCAATGGAACACGTCCAGTGCTCCAGTTAAAAAGAATTCTTTTTGAGTCTGTAGACTAAGTTAACTTGGATCTCATTATGTAGCTCAGCTGTCCTCAGGCTTCTGACTCTTCTGACCCTGCATCTCAATAGAATGTATTTTTTTCAATCCTGGGGATAATTATTTTTCTTTTTTTTTATTAAAAATTTCTGCCTCCTCCCTGCCTCCCTTCCCCCCCCTCCACTTCCCACTCTCCACTCCCCTCTCCCTCCCTCTCCAATCCAAAGAGCAGTCAGGGTTCCCTGCCCTGTGGGAAGTCCAAGGTCCTCCCCCCTCCATCCAGGTCTAGGAAGGTGAGCATCTAAACAGACTAGGTTCCCACAAAGCCAGTACATGCAGTAGGGTCAAAACCCAGTGCAATTGTCCTTGGCTTCTCAGCAGCCCTCATTGTCCTCCTGGGGATAATGTTGATGGAATATAAATCAATGGAAACCCAGAAAACCCAATGCACTTTCGCAAGACCTCAAGAAAGTGAAGTGAAGGAAGAGCCCGGAACCGCTACTTCATTCCTGCATATGTATCTCCTGGAACAGTGTTTTGCACAGATCATGAGCTCAATAAGTATTTATTGACTGAATGGTAAATGAATGAACCCTTTCAGGATTGTTTTTATGGTATCATAGAACCTCTGAATTCTGAAGCTTGAGAAACACCTTGTTTTGCTTTGTGATATTTTAACTGGTGCTACGTATAAAAATATAATGCCAAAATCATTAGATTTTTCCAGCTAAATTATTCCAGCTAAATCTTACTCTTAACAGATCTTTCTTTCAGTTCTTGACTTGCATCATAATGATTTTTTTTTCTGCAGATGTTGCTCCCCTGCATTATTTGAAGGTTGTAAGACTTTTGCTAGGTAGAATCTGATAATTATGCAACAAAAAATAAAGCAGCCAAGCAAGACCTGTTTGCACAATTGCTAAGAATAAAGATGGTAATACAGGAGCTGTTCTAGCAATGGGTCACAACTCTACCTTATATAATGTATTCCTGTCCAGGGCTGTCATAATGAAGTACCACAGAGACTTAACTAAATTTATTTTTTCTGAGTCCATAAGGCTTGAAGACCAAGACCCAGATGTAAACCAGATTGACTATGAGGGTTATAAGGAAAGGGTCTATTCATACCTTGGTTGACCTTCTTTTTGTGTTTTCATATCTCTCTACTACTGTTTGTGCCTGTGTTCAAGTTTTTGTATTGTGAGGAGAGCAATCATATCAGATTAGAACCCAAACTAAAATCCTCATTTTAATTACCTCTTTAAATATAACATCTCCAAATAAGGGCACATCTCAAGTTACTAGATGTTTAGAATTCAACATATAAACCAGAGAGAGAGAGAGAGAGAGAGAGAGAGAGAGAGAGAGAGAGAGAGAGAGAGAGAGAGAGATATGTGGAGAGCCACTCTTTATCACATTATATTAAACTCTTGTATGGCATTTTCCTCTGAGTTGAAGCTTTTCCTCCAGGAAGGAACAAGAGGTTTATGAACCTCAGAAGGTTTAAAAGAAAAAAATGCTCTCCACCACTCTTGAAAAACAGAAACATGGAAGACTCTTGAGGAGCCATGGTATAAAAGCAAGCATATTCTCCCAGTATTATAAAAAGAAGTAAGCACTTGTTGGGGAAAGAGACTGGCCAGCAGAACTAACTGCAGAGAGAAGACATTGTTGGACTGCCCATGAGCCTGCCTGCTAGCTATGTTGAGAGCCCCAGAGTCGTGGTTCGGTGAGTCTTTTTACAAGTCGGGGAAAGGATTCTTAATGGTGTAGCTGCTTTTGGGTCACCTCTTCTTTTACTAAGCTACTCCTCACCCAGATCCCTGTTAGTAACCTCCTAAAAACCCACTAGCTCATCAAGTTTGACATTGGTGCAACTCTTTCTTTGATCAGTTCCAGTTCTGGGATGAAATGATGAATTGTACCACCCCAGGAAAAGTCTGTCACACAAAAATTCTCCATCCTATTTCCCAGTAGCAGTTGAAACAATGTTACTAGAACTTCTAGTTTGAAGTTAAGCATGCAACTGCCCAATAACATCAAGGTCCTGCCCAGACAGGTACAGCACTGGGCTGTGACAAGATGGTTGGCCTCCAAGTTTGTCTGCCACTTTGCTAAGAGTAGCTAGGGAGTGGGGCTTTACCAACACACTTGTCAAAAAAGAACATCAATAAAAATTGAAGAAACAATAGTTTCTTCTGTGGAAACCAGTTTTCCTCATTTGTAAAATGCTGTAGGGGTCTGAATGGCTTCAATCTCTGTTGAACTGTAGCTTGACTGATGAGTGTCATAATCTGAACCTGGGGATTTATAAGAGGAATCTTCATGAGGATCCTAGCAAAACTGATGAATTTCTTCTGGGGCTTCTGCAAAGAACTTAAGAAGCAAAAAACATATGTGGGGAAAATGTAGTTAGAAATAGTTTGAAAGAGCAAAAGGATTTCCTTTATCTTTGTTTCTGATGAACATCTTCCAGTTGTGTGAAAGTGTGAGAGTCTGTACTCCTTACAGTCAAGGGCCTCCTTATTCAACCAGATGATACTCAGGAGCCACAGGCTTAGCTTCCTTAGCTTTTAGCATTGGCTGATGTGTTAACTATAGCTTTAGGACAATTTCCAAGAGTCTCACAATTAAAAAGAGTGATATTCTTTTTCCTTTTCTTTATTTCTTTCTTTTTAAAACTAAGATAGGCTTTCTTTGTGTATCCCTAGCTGTCCTGGAACTTACTCTGTAGACCAGGCTGGCCTCGAACTCAGATATCCTCATGCCTTTGCCTCCTGAGTGCTGGGATTAAAGGCGGGCACCACTGGATGCCTGGCTGTGATATTCTTGATAAGGTCCTTTAGAATTTTTCCCTAATAACTCAACAAAATAATACAGTTCAGCAGGTAGCACAGGGGTGTCTGCATTGTGAGATGGCAATGTGACATTTGTATTAATTACTATTTAGAATTTTCTGATTCAGGCACCTCATGAACTATGTTGCTCAAATCCCTGGGTCACTAATTGGGTCTACAGAGCTCAGAAATTTTAGGCAATGTTCCATCACTGGCTTAGACACAAAGTAGCTGCTCCACTTAAGAAGGAAATAGTAACAGACACTGGAAGTGCCATATTTGTTGTGAGCAGTGTGAGTCACTGCAGGAAGGGGTATGGAAAAAGGCAGCATCAAGAAGAAAACTCCTGGAGAGTCTATGTTGTATTGCAAATGCATGAAGGGTCCCCTTAACTTCATGCAACACTCACAGAAGGCAGGTGTTTTCAGGATTTTGAGTAGGTTCTTTCTAAACCAACATGTACAAAGTAGTAATATTCTCAAATCCAACAAAACTTGGGGCAATGGAGCAGAACTCTACATATGACAGCAGTTTTAAATTGGAGGTGTTTGAGAAACACCTTACTTCTGCTTTGTAAGACTTTCAGTGGTGCTAAGCATAAAAATATAATGCCAAATTCTAATACTTTTTGTCCAAGTCTTATTCTTAAATAATATAGGAGTCTCCTTATTTGGGAAAAATTGAAGATTCTCTCCACCTTTTTTTTCATATTTGGATATAGCTGATAGTAAAAATACCATGTGATTAGAAATATAAGCATTTCCAGATTAGACATGCAGTATGGTAAGCACATAATTAAAACAGACAAGGATAATTATTTGCCAAACATTTATTGATTTTTTTTAACAGACCAATTGTTTCAACAAGAATGTCTTTAAGGTAGTATAAAGCCTCAAATGACTGTGGGCTGATAAGTCTAGTTAAGAGACTTCTATAAATTTGCCCTCTGTTCATACATCTTCCCCTTTCCTTCTTCCATCACCTTGTGAACTCTTGATGGACCCAAACAAGAAAGATGTTTACAGGGTCTTGAGTAGGTTCCCACTAAACCAACATGTACAAAAGTAGTAATATTCTCAAACCCAACAAAACTTGGGGAAGTGGAACAGAACTCTACAAATCACAGCAGTTTTAAATTGGAGTTGTTTGAGAAACACCTTGCTTTTGCTTCATGAAATTTTAAGTGGTGCTAAGTATAAAAATATAATGCCAAAAAATAATTTCCTGTGCAAGTCTTTCTCGTAAGAGAGATTTCTTTCAGTTATGAACTGATTTCACATAATATTTTTCACATAAATCACCCCCTGCGTTATTTGAGGGTTGTCAAAATTATGCAAAAAAAATCGACAAAACTGTTTGGAGATAAAGACAAATGAGATTTAGGTCGAAGAAAATGTCAACTTAAACTTATAAAAATGAGGGTTCCCAACATGATCTACCACTAAAAATAGAGGCTCAACTATTTTGAATATCAAATTGTTACATTATTCTTGTTAGTTATGAAGGCAATAAATCAATGTGCTCCTCAAACAAAATTCCTTTAAAAAATTAAATGACTTCTTTTGAAAAGTGCGCACCACATCTGCACTAAATAACAAAGACATCTTGCAATAAAGAACTACCCCAGACAGAATGAGAGACAGGAACAGAAAGAAATGAAATGGGTATAGTTTAAGATTCTGGAAAAGACATTCTAAGATCAGAGAGTTTTCCCACAACCAGAAACACGTGAGTTATCATTTGATACCCAGTATTTCTCATTTTCTTTTGATTGAAAAAGAAACATTTCTTTGGCTGGTGCCAGGACGCTAGCAGCATCCTTTAAGGGCGGTATTGAGACCTCTGCTCTTGGATGTACTCATAGAGAGGGCTGGAACGCACGGGGACATTGGCAAACTGGCGCGTGCCGGTCTCCAAGGCTTGGCGGCGCCTCTCCTCCTCCTGCCTACGGATCCGCTCCTCTTGAAATTTCCTCTCCCGCTCTTGGCGACGTCTTCGTTCCTCTTCCTGACGACGTTCTTGTTCCTGACGACGACGAATCGTATCCCTGGCAAACTGATCTTCAGCCTGGTACTGCCCATCTCGTTTCTGCCTCCTCAACTGCAGTTCTTCACGTTCCTGGCGCTGCTACTTCTCCTCCCGGAATTCCCTGTCGCGCTCTTGGCGAAGCTGTTGCTCGCGTTCCTGGTGGCGACGCTGCTGTTCCTCAAAGCGAAGCTGTTCTTCCTCGAGTTCCTGGCGGCGCCGCTGACGCCCCTCCCTTTCATTCCGGAGCTCTGGTTCCCCGCGGAATCTCTGGTCGCGCTCCAGACGGCGCTCTTCTTCCTCACGGAATTTCCTGTCACGTACCTGGCGTCTCAGCTGCTCTTCCTGGAGTTCCTGGCGGAGCTCTTCTTCCTCACGGAGTTTTCTGTCGCGCCTGAGCTCTTCTTCCCTGCGGAACTTTCTGTCACGTTCCTGTCCGCGCTGCCGCTCTGCCTCGCGCTCCCTGCGAAGCTGCTCCTCCACCCTCAGCTTTCGGTCTTGTAGCTGCTCTTCCTCCAGTTCCTGCAGGCGCTCTTCTTCCCTGCGGAGTTTCCTCTCACGCTCCTGGCGTCTCAGCTGCTCTTCCTCCAGTTCCTGCAGGCGCTCTTCTTCCAGGCGAAGTTTTCTGTCACGCCTGAGCTCTTGTTCCCGGGGGAACTTCCTGTCCTGCAACTGCTCTTCCTCGAGCTCCTGCAGGCGCTCTTGATCCCGGCGGAGTTTCCTGTCCCGTTCCTGTCGTCTCAGCTGCTCTTCCTCGAGCTCCTGCAGGCGCTCTTCTTCCCTGCGGACTTTCCTGTCTCGTTGCTGACGGAGCTGCTCTTCCTCCCGGAGCTGCTCCTCTTCACGCCGCTGCTGGCGGCGCTCTTGTTCCTGGCGGAATCTTCTGTCCTCACGCTCAGGTCGCCTCAGCTGCTCTTCCTCGAGCTCCTGCAGGCGCTCTTGATCCCGGCGGAGTTTCCTGTCTCGCTCCTGGCGTCTCAGCTGCTCTTCCTCGAGCTCCTGCAGGCGCTCTTCTTCCCTGCGGACTTTCCTGTCTCGTTGCTGACGGAGCTGCTCTTCCTCCCGGAGCTGCTCCTCTTCACGCCGCTGCTGGCGGCGCTCTTGTTCCTGGCGGAATCTTCTGTCCTCACGCTCAGGTCGCCTCAGCTGCTCTTCCTCGAGCTCCTGCAGGCGCTCTTGATCCCGGCGGAGTTTCCTGTCTCGCTCCTGTCGTCTCAGCTGCTCTTCCTCGAGCTCCTGCAGGCGCTCTTCTTCCCTGCGGACTTTCCTGTCTCGTTGCTGACGGAGCTGCTCTTCCTCCCGGAGCTGCTCCTCTTCACGCCGCTGCTGGCGGCGCTCTTGTTCCTGGCGGAATCTTCTGTCCTCACGCTCAGGTCGCCTCAGCTGCTCTTCCTCGAGCTCCTGCAGGCGCTCTTGATCCCGGCGGAGTTTCCTGTCTCGCTCCTGGCGTCTCAGCTGCTCTTCCTCGAGCTCCTGCAGGCGCTCTTCTTCCCTGCGGACTTTCCTGTCTCGTTGCTGACGGAGCTGCTCTTCCTCCTGGAGCTGCTCCTCCTCACGCCGCTGCTGGAGGCGCTCTTGTTCCTCACGGGATTTTCTGTCGCGCTCCTGCCTAAGTTCTTGGCGGCGCAGCTCCTCCTCCTGGAACTGTCTCTCTTCTCGTCTTTGCCTCAGTTCTTCCCGCTCCTTCCGCAGTTGCCTTTCCTCCTCAAGGAACTTTCTGTCCCTCTCCTGTGGCCGTCTCCTCGAGTCTCTCAGGAGCTGCTCTTCCTCCCGGAGCCTCTCGCCTCGTCGTGCGGCTTCCCGTTGGCGCTCTCGCCGCAGCTGCTCTTCCTCTAGGAACTGCCGGTCACGCTGCTGTCGCCGCCGCCTCTCCTGCTCCAGCTCTCGCTTCTCTTCTGCTTCGTCTTGCAGAGGCCGCCGATCCTGACGTGAGCGTCTCTCATGCTCCAGAGAATCCTCCAGCTGCCGGATCTGTTCTCCATCCTCCCTGCGTTTGGAGAAGAGCCTGCGGCCACGAGCTTCACTTTCTCTCTCTGGTAGCCACTGCCACTTCAGATCCCTACGCTGACCTTCGTCCCGCAGCCTCTGCAGGTCCTCCTCTTGATACTGCCTCTCCTGCTGCAGGCGCCTCCTTTCTCTCCGTAGCCGCCCTTCCTCCTGCTGCAGCCGCTCTTCCTCCTGCTGCAGGTCCTCCTCTTGATACTGCCTCTCTTGCTGCAGGCGCCTCCTTTCCCTAAGCAGCTGCTCTTCGTCTCGCTGCAGCTGCTCTTCGTCCCGCTGCAGCTGCTCTTCCTCGCGCTGCAAGTCGTTCTCCCTGCGATCCTGCCTCTCCTGCTGCAGGCGCCTCCTTTCCTTCCGCAGCCGTTCTTCCTGCTGCTGCAGCCGCTCTTCCTCCCGTTGCAGCTGCTCTTCCTCGCGCTGCACGTCGTTCTCCTTGCGATACTGCCTCTCCTGCTGCAGGCGCCTCCTTTCCTTCTGCAGCCGTTCTTCCTCCCGCTGCAGCTGCTCTTCCTCTCGCCGCAGCTGTTCCTCCTCCTGCCGCAGCTGCTTCTCTTCCTGCTGCAGCCGCTCTTCCTCCTGGCGGTATTTCCTGTCCCGCTGCCGGCGCTGCTGAGCCTCTTCTTGCAGCAGCCGCTCCTCCCGCAGCACTTCCTCCCTCTGCGTGCGGCGCCTCTGGCTTTCTTCCTGCAGTTGCCTGCGATCGGCCTGACGACGCCTCTGGCGTTCCTCTAGGAGGCTGTCCTGGAGCTCTGCTCGCTGCTGCTCCTCCTCCCGGAAGCGCTGCTCCTCCACCTGGCGCCTCTGCTGCTGCTGCTCCAGGCGTTCCTCCTCCTCCTGGGTGCGCTGCAGTCGGAGCTCCCGGGACCGTTGCTCCTGCTCCCGGAGCTGACGCTCTTCCGGCTCCTGTCTGCGCGGCCTGGCGTAGACTTTGTTCTGACGGGCTTCGGCCTCGCTTTCGAGCTGCCTCTGCAACCTCCGGGTGAGAGTCTGGGGCTCCCGGAGTTGCGTCTGCTCCTCATCCTCCTCAGCCACCAACTCCTGCTCGCGCCTCAGCTCGGGGTCGCGCAGCTGCTGCAGCCGTCTCTCTTCCCTCTGCTCCCTGCTCCTGAGCTCTTGCCTTTGCTGTTCCTCTTCCTCGGAAAACTCTTCAGCATCAGGACCCTGGCTCCAGCTTAGCGGCTCTTTCTCCGCCAGGCGCTCCTCCAGTTCCTGCAGTTCTCGCCTCTGCTGTCGCTCCTCCAGTCTCTCCTGCCTCCTGCTCTGCTCCTCAGCGCGCTCCTCCTGCTCACGTCTTTTCTGCCAGCTTCGGCGCCCGGGTTCTTCGTCCCGTTGTACGTCCCGGGGCTCGAATCTCCTTTGGTCTTCTTGCCTGCGATCTTGTGACAGGCTTCTCTTCTCATCTAGCCCTACGGCCTGATTGATAGCGGAATAGCAAGCTTGAGCAAGCTTGAAAAGGAACAGGAGGAATTCGTTGAAATCAACACGCCCGTTGGAGTCCCGATCCAGAAGTTCTAGGATCACATCTACCGTCTCAGGGTCATGTGGTCTCTATGAAAGATTAAAGCAAAGGTTTTATAATTAATTATTTACACCTAGTAAGCTTTCACTCTCACACTTATTTATGCTGTGCTGAGATCAGGAGATAGTGTAATTAGAAAATGCTTAGTGTATGTGTTCTTGCTTTCTCATACGATATGTGGACAACTCATGTCAAAGCATACACCGTTGGAAATTTTTGTAATTGTTTGCTGATCAAAACCACAATTTTTTTCTAGATAGCTGAATAAGATGAATTTGTCCTTTGTGATCAATAAAATAAAATTTATGAAGATTTCCAAAGGACATTTTTGTTTGAAAAAGCCAATACTCCTGATTTAATTTCTATTCGGTGTTGGAAGAACTAAGATATTTACAGCGACACCATTTTAGTCGAGAAACAGGCAGATTTCAGTTACTGAAAGTTGGGAGCAGAAAAGTTCCTTCAAGTCTATTAACTTGATTAGGCACCATTAGTGGTAATGCCCTATTAATTAACACTTCATTCCCATTAACAATATCATCAAGTCTATTAAATACATGCTATTAACTTCTTTAGTACTCAGATTACAACACCAATTTAAATACCTCAGGCTTTAAAATGAATCATGATGTAATGTAGACCTGTTATGTTGAAAAATCCATTTTAATCAATATTCTTTGCTCTGGTCTTTCTCGGGAAGAAAAGTGATAGCCCCACATCCATAGATTTCCTTTTCTGGTAAGGTCTTACCTGGAGGACATCTCCAAGTTCCCTTTCAAGGAGGTTCTTCAGGTCTTTCTTGCTCAGTGATGCTCCTTCACAGCTATGTGTGGCATAATGATCGAAAACTTCAGCGATGTCAATAACGCTTCTTAGAAGTGGAGACATGTTTTCTTTCCTTCAAATTCAAGTAAACCTAGAACAGTAAGAGACGATTCGGAATCAAGCCTCTGCTGATTTTAGGGAGACTTCACTCACACTGATTTAGACAGCTCTCTAGTCTTTCCACTAGTGGTTGTGATATCAACTTTCATTATACCCCTCAATATTGTATTCTAAAGGAGGAAGAGAAACATTGAAAAATTCTAAGCCAAGGAAATCATCTTCAAAGCATATTACAGTCAACTTTTCATTGACCATCAGTGTGAACTATCCACATCCTCCCCCCTTTTTTGTTTTGACATATTTCAGAGCAGATAATGAAAAGATGAGGGTAAGAATCTAAATTCTATATGCTGCTACTCATAGCAACCCCTAAAGCTGAGCAAAAAGGGTAGGTAAAAGCCAAGGAGTATGTGAAAGAAGGGCTTGAGCATCATTAAAAGTAAATATGTATAGACAATTGTGTCTGAAAAAACCTAGCAACAAACAGAACAGTGAAAAGAAGATGTGAATTATTCCTTAAATGCATAGCCCATAGGAGACTACTTCATGTCATCAATTCTAAGATTACAGAGTGCTTCCTCATCAAAATAAAACATTGTAACATTTAGATACAGCAAGGCAGAAAAGCAGAATGCAAGTTGCCTGCATCAACTTAGATGTACTATGGGTGTTCATATCTTCTGTTACTGAAGTTATTTGAGAGATCCTGATTGATGAATCAGAGTCAATGTGTAAAACAAACCTGGAGAACTTTGAATAATCTTGGTCTTAAGGCTGACATTGGTTAAATGTAAATAAATCATTTCAATGTTGGTATTGTAAGTGGGAGGGGGACTCTGGGAACGTAGCCCAGTAGTAGAGTGGGTATTAGTATGTGTAAAATAATGTGTTTAATTTTCAGTATTGCCAAGACAAAGCAAAACACATGGCCACAGCAAAATCTTGTCCACTGACACACTGGTGTTAAAAGAATACTCGAATGGCTTTGCTGGCTGACTGCATAGTAGGTCACTTGGCTGAGTTCTTTATCATCATCTGTCTCCAACACCTCACATACCAACTCAGATGTGAACGGTATGAAGATCCCAGTGTCATAAAAAAGAGATCGGGGGTTTGCATACTCTAGGGATGATCGTTTTTTTAGAAAGGTGAGCCTCATAAGAGGCACACATGATAGTTTTTGATGTGCGTAAGTATTGGGTTCAGAGTCTTGAGAGAACTACTGCTATTCAAGTGATGGCTATAACCATAAAAAGATGGGACAAGCTGGGGAGCATGCTGGCTCGCCAGAGGCAGAGGTAGGCTACTTTCTGTGAGTTCGAGACCAGCCTACACTACATAGTCTAGGCTAGGCAGGGCTAAACAGTGAGACCTCGTCAAAAAAAGAAGAAAGGGAAGGAGGAGATGGAATAGGTGAGATTTCGCCAACACTGAAAGGCAGAGATCCCTCCGGAGCATAGAAACTACCTTCAACATGTACTACCACAGCTAGAAAGTGAAGAATCAAATAGAAGAACGCCATCCACCAGAACAGGACTTACCCACTTCACCAGAGGAAGAAGTCAAGTGCTTGCTCGCTGACACTGCTGGCAAGTGTGCTAGCTAACTGGGAGCCAGGCCTTTTATAGGGGTTGTAATTGTGCCCTGGGGAGCAACTTAGGAAGGAGACACCCACTCTGTGGGGCAACCTGATTCATTCAAATCCCAGCTCCACCTCTGTCTCCAGGAATGGCTTGTTTATCTCATTATTTGCTCACGTAGCTATTTGGACAGCGTTCACAGGACTTGCCTCCTGACTGCATACTGGCCCCACCTAACACGAAAAGGTAGACTATTTGGCAGATTTTCTAATTTTCTTTCATGGTTAAAATAAAAAAAAAAAAAACATTAAAACAAAGGCGATGAATGTTCCGAATTATTGTGACTTCATAAAAAAAAACCTCTAGTCTTTTTTTTTAAGATTTAATTTTAAGTATGTATGGTTGTGTGTGTGCACGTGCATGTACACATATGAGTACAGGTGCCTATGGAGGCCAGAAGTGTCAGATTCCCCTAGGACCGGCCATACAACATGGACACTAGGAATCAAATTTAGGAACTTTGCAAGAGCAATAAGTGCTGTTAACTGCGGAGCCAGATGTCTAACCCCTTAAACCATTTATTTTATGTAAACTACAAACTTTAGGTTGACAGTAAACAGGAACTTTGCCATAACCGGATGAAAAGCAGCTAACTGCTGTGTAGCACGCAGCAGATCATGCAGAGATGACCACAAGCCCTGCCTGGAGCACCTTGACAATGGTGAGAGGCACCGAGTTTCTCTTCTAAAAATTCAGATAGGAAATTTATTTTACATTTGTATTCCTCAGTTTATCCTACAGGTGAGAGACTGCTTCCTAAGCAAATAATTTTGGAGAGAGTCTTAAAATATGTGTTTATCAAAGTGTAGGTGAAGGAGCCTATTGTGAAATTTCATCCTTAGAGGTATTAAATCTAAATGAAATTTGCTCATTTGTTTTTCTTGCTAGCACGTTGAAGCCCCTGGAGAAAAAGAGCTAGTGTCATGCGTTATTGTAGATATAATCATCTCATTCAGCCTAAGTTACTAATGGTTATGACATCTAAACACTTGAGTTGGCTTCTCCTGGAAGCACATTAAGGTCATTCTAGCCCATTATAGCCGTCAGAGCTTTCTCAACCCCGGTGCTATTTTATTGTAAGGAACTGGATTAGCTCCCGGTTGTCAGTGACTCCCACCCTTCCATTTCATACTACGTGAAACTTTGGTTCATAATAGGTTTGTGGAGACTATTAAATGATTCAGCAGCTTCTCTGAAATTAGGCAAGTATTGGTTTTTGGAATTTTGAGGAGAATTTCATAGTTAAAATAAAAACATTAAAACAAGGGTTTCGTGCTCCTTTAGTGGTATGTGAAACCAGGAGCCTAAGTCTTGATGACTGTCTCTTACTTTCTTCCCTGCTATTCCAGACGTGGGCTGATGTCAGGAGCGGAAAATTTCTGCTTCTTCAAGACCTTCAGTTCAGAAGTCTGTGATTTCCAAATTTCCTTAAAACCGTCAGAACTGTCATTATCTATCGGGGCCAGCGAATTCATTTGATGTGGCAAATCCTTTAGAAGTAAGGCTTTTCATCCTCAGTTCTTACTGATGTTTTATACAGTCCTCTTAGTATGTACACATAACTGCCTACAAGCCGTCAAACACTTCTTTCTCTCTCCGTGAAGGATTCCCTGTAACCGAATTAAGTCTGTTTGTTCTCTCTCTCTCTCTCTCTCTCTCTCTCTGGATTTGCTAGACTAGAGAGGTCAATGGTTTTCAACTTCTTGTTAGAAAATCTCAGTTCAGATTTTTCATCCTGAATAAGTCTTAATAATGTCTTTCTTACCTAATCCTCTCTAAATCAAATACGACATAAAGGAAAACGACCTTTCTTCTTCTTGAATTTTGATTTATTTCTAAGTAACTTCAGTCTGATAACAGGGCTGACTACATACATTCTTTCATTTTAGACAAAGCCTAAAATAAAATAAAATAAAAATATCATTTCAGTGGGCTGGATTAATGGCTCACAAGTTAAGAACTCTTGTTACTCTTACAAAGGACTGCTCACAACCTTCTGTTATTTCAGCTACAGAGGATTTGATGGGCTCTTCTGGCCTCTGCAACTGCAGGCATGCAGACTCTGCATATACAAATGTGCAGGCATGCAAAACTCAAGCATGTGATTCTTAAAAGAATGCAGCAACAAACAAAATCAGACCAATTAGGTGTGGTGGAGTATCAGCAGTAGGAGGCAAGCAGATGTCTGTGAGTTCAAGGCTAGCCTGGTTTACAGAGTGAATTCCAGGCAGTCAGAGTCACCTAGTATGATCCTTTCTAACAAGGGCAACAATAATGAAAAAGCAAATTTCAGTAGTAGTCTCTAATGTGATTTTGGGGCAAAGAAACAATTTTAATTATTTTATAGTTTCAGGAAAAGATGCAGAAATGCTAGCAAATGTAGAAAATTAACTTCTAGCAAATGGATTCAGTTGATTTTTATTGAAAGAAAACTAGAAAACTATGAGAATGGCAATATCCAATCACGTTTCCTCAAAGATAATCTAGAAAATCATGAGAATGGTATTATCCAATCACGTTTCATCAAAGATAATGTTGTTTTTATAATCTGGATATTATTCATTTTGTTTTTGGTTTCTCAAGACAGGGTTTCTCTGTGTTGCCCTGGGTGTCTTGCTCTGTAGACAAGGCTGGCCTCGAACACAGAGATCTACCTGCCTCTGTGGCCTCAGTGCTGGGATTCAAGACGTGTGTCACCAAATCTTCATATTTGTATACACCAAAGTTCTCATTGCTTAAAAATAGTTAAAATTAATTCATTTACTTGTATATAGGGGCATAAATGTGATGCTCAGAGGACAATTTATGAAAGTAGGTTCTCTTCTCCCAACATGTGGGTCCCTGGGATTGGACTCAGGCTTTTGGGCTTGTTAGCAAGTACCTTCACCCACTGAATTATCTCACTGGCTCTCGTTGTCTTTGTTTTTTAAAGACTGAAAATGGAGAGGTCAAAAAACATTACCAGCTAGTATGGGAATGAACTGATACACTACTTCATCTCTGCGTGAATATTCTTTATTCCAAGAACATATCTGTAGTTCTATACTGACATTTGGGACTTGCTTCCTCTATTATAGAAGAATTAAAAGGAAGTAATTAAATGTATTTATGAGGAAATTTTTTATCACATTTATTGTGTGTGTGTGTCTGTCTGTCTGCCTGTGTGTGCATGCGCACACGCTCATGTCATGGCACAGGTGTGGAAGTGAAAGGACAACTTGTGAGAGGTGGTTCTCTCCTTCTACCATGTAGCCCCTGGAGATTAAAATCATGCCATTAGGCTTGGTGGTAAGAATCTTTTCCAGCTGATCCATCTTGCTGGCCTAGACCAGAAATAAAGTTTCTGTCCTTCATTTACTTTAGCATCATTCAACTGTAAAACCCTTCCCTGGGGATGAGGCTCTTGTTTCCAGCAAAAATGAAGCAAAGTGCTAGCTAGCTTCCCTGGTTTTTATCTCACTCAAGGGCTCGTTCCTAGCCCTTTCCTTGCTAGGAAAAGAAATGAACAGACTTGACATTTTTGTGACATTTAAGCAAGCCCAGGATCTGCTTGAGACCAGTTGTATAATTGACAATGTAAAAGTTAGATGAAGAGGAGGTTTCAGTGCCCTCACCAGTCAAGAGACTTCTCAAGGTGTTCAATCTGGGAAAACACCCAAAACAGGATGGTTTAGACGGGGTTGAAAGAAGTGAAATTCTTGGGTAAACTTCCTTAATGCTCACTTCCAGGAGGCCGTTTCCTTAGTAATTATGTGTTAAGTCTCTCAAGTTTCTCTATTATTCCCTATTATCCAGTGACTGGCACTCTGGTTCGCCAGGCAAAAGCCTCACATAGCTTAAAGCGTCACTAGAGTTCCATCCCCTCTCCCAAACCGCTGTCAATCTTTCATGGCAATGATTGTGCCATGATCTTCCAGGCAGAGACAGTTTCTCCCCACAGCAAGTATCACCAGCATCTCATAACCGTGTACTGGTTTGTATTCTCATATTCATCTCTAATTTAATGGCTGCTTGTCTTGTCTCCTCAATTAGACTTTAAGTTCCTTGAAAGTAGTGCTGCACCTTTATTTCTACTGCGTGCTTAATCCTCACTGATAGAGTTTTATTGCGTCTTGGCGGTGGCCAGCAGGTCAGAATGAGACGAGTTGCTTAGACTAGGATGGATTATCTGTCTGAGTGATGGCACGAGGATGAGGCCTCTCATAATGGGAACCAGCCCTTCTGGGGCCTCCTGTGAGTTTTACTGCTTACAGGGCAGGTGCTCCACCCTATCTTCCTTCTTCCATGTCCATCACTTCACCCCTCTGTTAAATGAGGAGCTATAAGATATGAATCCCTTCCTCAGAGGGGAGCTGAGATAATTACAGCTTGTAAAGCATTTTGTGATTCTTAGATATAAAGGAGCTAATTATTATGATCATTAATATTCTTAATTTTTATCTTCTTCAAGGTAAATTATGCTTACGTTAATTACACCCCCACCCTTTAGGTAATTATACCTCCAAGAGTCAGCAGACGCTTTCATTTCCCATCATGCCATGCAGGGTGACTGGCACGGGTGCCCAAGGATAACACTACTGCCTCTCTGTCACAGTAGCGAGCGAGCCTGCCTTTCTCAGTAAACTGATCATAGATTTCAGGTCATTTTGATTTTCCTGTTCTATAATCGTATCTTTAGCCCATTGAGTGACCCCCTCCAATTCACAGAGCAGTGGGATTTGTCAAAAAACAAATAAAATAAAACAAATAGCTTACCCTTAATAAGACAGATAGATTTAATTTTTATAATTTAATGAATACCTTTAATGAAGGAAGCAGGTATAGAGACTGTATGTTATCAATTTTATAAGAGTCCAGCTGCTGTTTGAGGAAAGACTCTAGCGCCTTCAGGTATCGTGTGACACTCTGTGTTCTATTTAGACTCAGCTTTGTATCTAATAGAACAATGATCCTTCTTGGGGCGTGAGATTGGAGAACTTGTATAGTTTGGGAGAAGTTTGCTAATGATAAAAGAGCATAGCATAAAGGAGGTGAATGTTAAGGTTTAACACTAAATAGATGTGTTGGGCTGCGGCCTTCCTAATGTGGAAAAGAGCACAGACAGATGCGGGCTAGTTTGACTATACAGGATTTCTTCTAGACCTGGACCTTGTAACTTGATGTCCATGGTTGCTGAGTTCTAATCTTCTGCTGGATACAAGTAAGGACGGAAGTAGAAGAAAGCAGGAGGCTAGATTCAGAGTGAGGTTTCCGTGTCCAATGGCTCCCCGGGGCCTTTCAAAGGAGTATGTGGTTCTCTGCCACTCCATGCCAGACTCAGTTTTCTGCTTTCACCTTCTTTTTTGTACAGGTTTCTTCTTGTTGTCTTCTTTGAAATTTCCATTTCCTGCTTTGCCCTTAAGACCATTCTAAAATTAGGTCAGAAAATAGGATAGGGATAAAGGGACTTTGGAAAGACCCATCTGATGCCTTTGTCCATTTGCCTCAAACAGGATATGACTTGACTGGGCTTCAGTGAAGAGCAAAGGCAGGCTAAGTATTGGCTCTTCCCACAGTAAGTCTCCTTTGGTCCATACCATGCAGTGAGTCCTCTGTTCCATGTCAGGCATAGCACAAGTCTAGAACACTTATCATATGATATTACACTCTACATCTTGATGATTTCGAGAGGGTAGGTAGCCTTAAGAAAGCTTTCATTCTATAAAGAAGGACATGATTTATTGGTGAGCCTGTGCAGCTGTCTCTCTATGGAGATTTGTTCTAGGATTTCAATGACATCAAAATCCAGGGATGCCCACTCAGTCCTCCTCCACAGAAGATGGTATAGTATATAGTATATAGATGATATAGTATATAGTTGGTATAGTATATAGCAGATAGATGGTATAGTATATAGTATACAGATAGCATATAGCATATGGATTATATAGTGTATAGATTGTATAGCATATAGTATATAGATGGTATAGTATATAGTATATAGATAGTATAGTATATGGATGGCATAGTATATAGTATATGGATGGTATAGTATTTAGTATATAGATGGTATGGTATATAGTTGGTATAGTATATAGCAGAGAGATGATATTGTATATAGATGACATAGTATTTAGTAAATAGATGGTATGGTATATAGTATATAGATGGTATGGTATATAGTATATAGATGGTATGGTATATAGATGGTATAGTATATAGCAGAGAGATGATATAGTATAAGTATATAGATGACAGCCAAGTCCAAGGATGTCCACTCAGTCCTGCATAGAAGATGGTACGGTAGGATTCGCATGCACACTGTGTATATCCCATATGTCTTTTCTCTAGGTTACTTTGAATACCTAATCAATACAAATGCTGTGCAAACAGTTCTTGTATTGTATAGTATACAGTGTATAATGTAACATGGTTCAGTGACTTGTACCACACTTAGAATAGAATAAAGGGCTTAATAAATACTTATGAACTGCAAAAGATTCACTGAGAGAAACCCAGGATTTTCCCTCATTATTATTCCCTAGGCAGCTCATAGCAGTATTTTTTACATTAAAATATTTAAAAATTTAAAACTGACTAGTGTAGTTATACAGTTCACATTAGCCACTGAGCTGTCTGTCAGGTGTGTGACCGGAGGCTTTTCCTTATCTGCAGATGAAGAATGGTGGAGATGCTGATTGCTGAGTATCTGGCCAAGCCCCGCCTCTCTCTGGCTACCTGTCAGTTCTGGGCAGAGGGTGAATCATTGAAAGTTTGTGTATAAGGACAGCTCCTGAGAGTATCTTCCAAAATGCAAAAGTAAAACTATGCATTGGGTGATGCAGATTGAATATCTGAAGTGAATTATAACATGTATATGTTAAAAAAGAAGAAATAATTAGAATGTTTTGCTCAGGAGAACAAATCAATTTTTCTGAAATTAGTATAGTCTTTTCTTTCAGGGTCAGCATTCTTCAAAATTAGTGTTTAGACTTTGTCTGTTAGGTTATTCAAGATGTAAAACTCTGAAGTCTTTGAATGTAAACTCTAAGACGATTCTAGATCTCCCCATTCCGTGAATTCCACAAAAGTTTGATGCCCAGCTTACCAAAACTCTGAAAGAGAGACTAATCCATGGGAAAGACATGATTTTGTGCCTTCAGAGACTGCGAGCATCGTGAAGGCCAGCTTGAGTGCCACACACCATCCAGGTTAAAGGAGGATGGAGTGCTGCTCGATGAAGACCTTTGGGAGGGCTTCAGGGACGACGTGGAATTTATGAATGGATTTTAGGCAGAGCAAAAGGTATGGAGACATTTCAGTCACTGCAAGGAAAGGGTATGGGATCAAATTGTGTTTTGAGATGAGGAGAGGTGCCCACGTGGAGACATGACCACCTTTTAACAAAGGGTTGTGCCTCTACGGCACTTTTTAATGCTTGGCTTTACAGACAAGAACTATGGTGACCACTGTCTATTTATATTGGCTGAGGAAGTTATTGAGCACAATAAATCTCAGGTCCCTTGAAAGCAGATTCTATGCCTGCTTGATGCTCTGTTCCCAGTGCCTGCCAGCTGTCACTCAGGATAATTATTGATTGAAAGTGTGAATGAATTGCACTGTGTGTCACAAACACAATTGTGTTCAACAGCATGACCAGAAAGTATCCTATAAGAGTTCAGAAGCTCCTTTTCCATAGGAAGATTAGGAGGAAAGGTAAGAGGGGAGGATTTGAAAAACAGTCTAATGAAGTGGGTGAGGAATTTTGTCTTTCTAAATCCTGCTAAGAGGACAGAATGGTGACTGATCATGGCACAGCAGATGGGAATGAAGATAGGGTGGGCAAAGACAATGGCAAGCCAATAACCTACTTCTTCCCTCAGTGATCTGGTCAGTGCTTCCCTTTAGAGATCAGCAAAAGTGTCAGAAAAGAAATTATTTTTGCCTTGGGGTTGGCTGCCTATCTGCATCACGAAAACAATTCAAAGAGCTTCACCTGGCTAGTCTAGGCTTCCTCTGCTATTATTATTCAAATGAGGACTTGAACAAGCAGATTTTGCCCAAGTAAGGAAATTGCCTGAGGCACCAGCATAGATGAATGAAGTTAAGTGGACTAGTTTTGCCCACACTACAAAGTAACTCTAAGGGAGCCTCTTGTTCCAGTGCAATCATCTGCCTCATTCATCCTGGCCCCTCTACACCCAGTGTCATTTGAGCAACTCGGTCTCACCAAGAGTAAATGTTGTCAGGATGGGAGAAGTAGCTCATAGGCAGAGTGTTTGCCTAGTATGTGTGAGGCCTCGGGTTTTTCCAGCACACAAAAAGTAGGGAGGAAAAGTAAGAGTCTCATTTAGGTCTCCCACTCGTTCTCTGGTAGACATGGTTATTCTCACTTTGCAGAAACGGAAATAGAGACTTGGAAATGCTAAGTGTTGAACCTGAGATCAGAGAAGGTAGAAAGTGGCAAAAATGGAATTTGAATGAAAAAATTTAGCATCTTTAAAACTCATATTCCTTACTGTCATTTGGTTTTATTCCCTTTAATAAGAGGAGGACCAGATTTAACCTTGACTAAGCGACTCCTTGAGGTTAGAAGGATCTCAGTTTGTAAGTAAGGTGGCTTTCTGTAGCAGTATCACCTTCGTGAAGGAGATTTCCTCAGCCTAGATGCCAGAAGTTCAAGGTTCTGTTAGGAGGCTGGGAGGAACTTATGACCGAGGAAGCATGGTAGTGATTAGACCTGACAATTAGAAATTGGAAAATTCTCCCTCTTCTGAAACCAGCCTTGGTTGGGACCAGTTTGTGCAGGTGGTGGAGGCTTAGGCTAGTGTCCCTGTTATCAGATACCAGGAGTGACTGTCGTGAGGGGAGCTTGCAGACTTGTAACAACAGCTTGATTATAATCATTAAACCTTTACAGGACTCTGAAAGCCTTGCAAGGGTTTTTACAACCTCTTTTTATTGGTTGTTCTCCCTCCAGCACAGCCTGACGGAAGTGCTGCCGCCTCCACTCCTCAGGTGTGGAAACAGGGCCACTGAGAGGTTAAGTTGCCTGCCCTAGGTCATCCAGCAGTTGAGCTGTGCTTGCCTCTTGTTGGAGTGTCTAGAAAGAACTTTCTTCTTTGAGCCAGTCTGCTGATGCAGGAACCGGAGGGACTTAGAACAGTGTAAAAAATCTGTTTTCTCCCACACTGTGAATTTCACGTATGGTATAAAGAATTTGATGTATCAAAAACAAAGGAGATGTTATTCCTCCTCCTCTTCTGGGTTCTTCTTTTTAAAAAGCATTATTTTCCCCTTTATTCTCCAAAGAGAATTAATTAATCCGAACCAATGATTCCAACTTCCAGGCATCTAGAGGTGGGCACAGATGGGGGTAGTTCTAAACCTGCTGATTACAAGGCGAAGAAGCTTCTTGGGGATGGCATTAGCTGGGCTCTATCTAGGGCTAGAGTTCTAGTTTCATAGGATCATCAGATTCTTTGATTCCAACGTTAGAGAATTTGGGAACTGAGGATTAAGTGGAGACAAGCCATTTACTCACTTACTTATTGGTTATTCTCGTGCCTGAGGCTTTTCAGAACCTGTTGTATGTAAGCTTTGTGAATTCCCAATATGGACTCTACCAGAAAACATTGCTGAAATTTGCAGTTTGCTGACTGCTTTTCTTCTTGATTTATTTTTGATGGTTGTCATCCTATAGAACGTTCCTGAGAAAATTTGGGCATGAATGCCCCATTTAGATGGGCAGTGTGCTGTACCCCTCCGCATTTCTGTGGCTTCTCACGGAGCTTCATTTTGCTCCCTGAGCTTAACCGCAGAAGGGATTGTTTCCTTCAAAGTTCAAGAAGCAGAAGCAAAATATTTTCCCTACTTTGTGTACCATTTAGGCCTGAGCCTATAACAAATACCAGAAAATGAGCCAGACATCTTCTGAACTAAACTTTAATCTTCCCCTTGCTTCATTATAGCTTCTAAAATGTGCTAAGCTGGTCTTGATTATAGAGCACATGTTAGGATGTCAGTAGAGAACTTTTTTTTTGTGTAAAGTAGTGTGGGGATATAAGAATGTATTTTCTTTGGGGACAGTTAATTTTTTAATAGATTCTGCCTGGCCATGTGGTAAATTAGGAGCCTGCGGTTCCGTGTTTCTGATCCATCTCAGAACTGGTATTCTCTGTGATCTTAGGTGAGTCAACTAAACTCTCTGGGCATGAGGTGTCTATCTATAAAATTACAATAATGACTCCTTCATTTGCAAGATTCTGTATGTGTGCATGAATGCCCCATGACAAGTAAGATCATAAACTGCGGAGTATTTTGATTTATAGGAAAACAATCAGGAAGAGAATTCAAGGTTCTACATGTCTTTTTCTTCTCTTAACATCTAAGGTCAGAGTCCATGGGAATAGATCCCACAAGAGGAAGAGATTCCAATGTGGGGAACTCACCAAGCCTCACATGGGGCGGTACTTTTCTTTAGACATCCTGTGAGTGCTGAGTTCTGCCCTTTCTTTCCTTTCTCCATCTAGCAACACTTTCTGGTATTGTGGGGGTATTTGCTGTGAGTATTTCTGGCTTCAATATTTTTTTTCTACAAGGAGTTAAACTTTGAGGAATGGACTCATTTGATGGATGCTTGCTCTTCCAGTGCCTTTCTAACTGGATGTACAAGAAACCCAGGCCGAGGTTCTCAGGCTACTTTTAATATCAGAACACCATTGGGATCTGACATCTCAGGAGCTTTGTGCTGTGGGAACCCAAAGTTCCTCAGCTTGCGGCTGTGCTTAGAATTTATGGGGCCCATTTTTTGAAGGGTGAAGTGGAGGCAGCCTTTAGAAGACTTGCCTAAGGCCACAGGATGGCTCAAAAACACAAGGGATGAGGGATGTGAGGGAGAGAGAGATTCTTTGTCCCTGACCTCACTACCAGACCATTACACCACCCAGCCTCATTTCTGCCACGGACCCGCCTGCTTTGAATTCAGGTTCTGGAGCTGTTTTGTTGTCCTCTCTCATCCAGTGTTAATCTTTGACATAATTCATTTATCTAAATCACTGTTTAGCACATGGCATCCTTGTGGTTCTCAACTGGTGTGAAGAGTTTCTCACCCCCTCTCTCCCATTTCGAAGAAGCCTGAGTAAGTGTATCCCTCTCCTTACTCTGGAGTCTGATTCTGATACCTTCATCAGAACGCTGGGATAACATCTCACAGGCTAAATGCAGAGTGACTGCCCAGGAGGGATGGAAGACTATAATTTATAGGCTGCCTTCTGTTTGTCATGCTCTGTATGAGATATAAAACTAGCATAATAAGCCTATGTATATTTTGCTGATGAGGCCTAGCTCCAGCCTAAGAAAAGCCAGATGATCTTTTGAGGGTCACACGACAGGGGAGATGGGGAGCTCTTTCTTTACAAGGCTGTGCTGCCTGGGGTTTCACTAAAGCTCTTTATAACCCCACCATTAAAATTCCATTTATTAGTGTATGTGTGCGTACTTTTGTGCCGTGGTGTGTCAACTTTTAGAGTTGGTTCTATCCTTTTACCATTTGGATCCCAGGAATTATACTTGGATCACCAGACTTGGAGGATGATTCTTCATCTACCGAGGCATCTTACTGGCCTCACACCTCTTGTTATTTAAATGATTTTAACTTATTACGTTTGTATAATAATTTGTAGCTTCAGAAGATTTTCAAGTTTTTAATTTAGTTAATTTACTGGCAAAAATCTAATAAAGAAAGAAGGTCAGCTACCAGAAAAAGTGAAATGGAGGACAATTCTATATTTAGCAGTAGGTAGTCATTGTAATCAGAAGAGGGACATGAAAAAAAGAATATTTTTATAGTAAATTATGTGATACAGATTAGTTAGCAGATGAAGGACACTAAAAAATATCACACTCATGACATCAGCTCCTTGACCTAAAGCAAAACCTAGACTATCATTACAGGCAGTGCCTACTTTGTAAGGTTCGTCTACACAATATAACTTACTATCAAAGAGTTCTTTCTTATTCTTATTTGTGTCCTTCTTCTGGTTAGCAAGGTTACCATGACTACCTACTGTTAAATATAAAGCTGTCAGCCATTTCAACTTTTTTCGACAGCTGACCTTCTCCAGTCATCATTCATTCATTCATTTTATTTTTTTAGTCACCTAACTGTAATTAAGTACTTGTGATGTGCAAAGAACCAGAAGTATAAGGAGAACTAATACATGACCCAGCCTTCGAGGAGATTAAAGTGTGGTCAGAGTCGTCTGAAACAACCCATTATTTTAATCCAGGATAAGAAAAGTTATGATGGAAGGTATTATGGGAGCACATTGAAGGGGTACTTCACCCATAAAGTGGACTTAAAGAGAGCAGCTCAGAGGTAAAGCTTATGCCGCATCCTGTGGGACAAGTTGGGTGTAGGGTGTGATGAAAGGTGAGGTTGGGAGATCCAACAAGTGGAGCTCATGAAGGACTTTGCGAGCAAAGGCAAGGACTAAAGGCTGTATCCTATAGACTATGGAGAACCAAGACAGGAATTTTTGGCAGGACATAATAATGTAGTCACATTTGTATTTTTAGAAATGTCACTGTCATTATTACTGATAATGAGTTGAAAGAAAACAAGATGGGAGACATTGAAGTCATTTAGTAAAATAGATAAGAAACGATGGGCTAAACGAAGGCATTTACAGTCGGACAAGAGAAAAATCATTTAGTTTATAAAGACTTTAAGAAGTAAAAACTCATAGGTTTAATTGGCACCTTGGATGCAGAAGGTGAGGAAGAGAAGGAAGGTCTGGGTCATCAGCTTGTGTACTTGGGGAGGTAGTTGGAACTTTACACGATGATTTAGGCCATTTCCAGTTGCTGTAATCCTGTATTCAAAGTTAGCTAGTCTATAGAGAAGGGAGGTTTATTTTGATTTATGACTCTGGAGATTGGAAAGTCCAATATTGGATGTCTGCATCTGCTAAGACTGCGATTCTGGCTCATAGCAGGAGGTAGTGGGCAAGAGGGCACATGAAAGAGAGACAAGGACCAAAGGAGGCAGCTGCTTTCTAGCAACCTGCTCTCATGGAAACCAAATAACACCTTCAGGAAGATGGAGCTCTCGTGACCCAAGCACCCCTAAAAGGGACAGAACTTATTTAAGAAGTCTCTATACTTCAAAGTCTTTATCATTTAAATGATTTTTCTCTAGCTAAGGTGTAAATACCTTAGTTCAGTTTTCCACTTCTTATCTAGATCCAGCACCATTACATAGCTAATTAAACTTCAACCTGAGATTTGGTGGAGAAGGATATGGAAGAAGAATTTTTCACTTTGAGACCTGGAGTTTAGGATGTGGGTGAGATATCTAGACAAAAAGGCACAGGAGCTAGTAGGACATATAAGGCTGGATCTCAGGAGAGAAATCTAGGCTGCTAATGTAGGTTTAGAAGCTCTAATGAGGAATTTGATATGTAAAATCTCAGCAAGTATTTGTAGACATTTTCTGTCCGGATCGCCTGATCCCAAATAAATGACTCAGAGGCTGAATACAAATTATAAATACTGAGCTGATACCTCAGGCTTACTACTAGCTAACTCTTAAAATTAAATTATCCCATATTCCTTATTTATGCTCTGCCTTGTGGCAGAACCTTTATTGGCATGGCACATTTTCTCCTGCTCCTTCTATGGTTGGCTGGTGACTTCTGACTCCACCTTCTCCCTCCCATCATCTTTAGTTTGGTTGCCCTGCCTTTACTTCTTGCCTGGCTACTGGCCAATCAGCATTTTATTAAACCAATTCAAGTGACAAATCTTTACAGTGTACAAGAGGATTGTTCCACAGCAAGGAAGGGGGCTGGAGAGGTAGCTCAGTGATCAAGAAAATTAATTGCTCTTGCAGAGGAACTGGGCTCAGTTCCCAGCACCCACATGGCAGCTAACAACTTTTGTAACTCTAGTTTCAGAGGATCTGATGCCCTCTTCTGGCCTCTGTAGGCATGTGGTACACATATATGCACTCAAAAAACATTCATAGATATAAGATAAATAAATCCAAAAACAATTTAAAATCTCAATTAAAAAATGAGATTGTCTAGGGAAGGGTATAGTGCATTGGTTGAATTAGAACCACCTGGGACAATGCCTTAGCATTCCTACAGACAAAGCCATACCACAGACACAGGCAATTGGAATTCTAGTCATGTGACCATAGAAATTGTTTTAAAACTTCCAGATTGCAAAAATGTCATCTGACACTAAGAAGAACCTGGTTGAAAAGTAGTGGGGAAAGCTTCATTCAAAGTGACAAAATAGAAAGGAACCTAAGGCCTTTCTGGGAATAGGATATGGTAGAGAAAGAGTGGGGGAGGGCTGAAGAAGAGGGGAGAGGCAGGGAGGGGAGCAGAGAAAAATGTACAGCTCAACAAAAATCAATTTAAATAAAGGGTGAATTGTAGACACAAAGGATGTGAGATCTCAGAAGATAAAAGGAGCGTGCTGTTGTCCAACACAACCTTCAGTTACTCAGGAACACAGCCTTTTGCTTGTGTAATCTTGTCTGTCTTTAGCCTGGTAGATGCCATCTGTGTCTCTGATGACCCTACATCCAAGATCAGTCTTTCTCTACACCACCAACCCACGTCCATTGTGTTTCAAAAGCTTGCCCCAGAGTTCTTCCAAGGACCATCTCATTAATTTTTACCTGATTCTGGTGATTCCCATTTAGATGCTTTTGTAAGTATCATTTCTGTGTCAAAGATGGCCCAGCTAGATGAGAAGAGGCCTGACTTTAGATACCAAAGAGCTAAACTCAGTTCTAGCCATTCCGTGTTGGCGTGCTGAATGCCTTGGAGAAGATCACTAAAGTCTGTCTGTTTACCTATCGTGTATTAATAGAAATACTGCCTTTCAAGGGATGATATAGATTTGCAGTTGAGACTATAAGAAGGCATATATGGAAAGTTAACAACAAGATGGTAGAATGGGTTTATCATGAGCCTCAGTGTTGATTAATTCTGAGAATAGACCTGATGGAGGAATATCAAGAGAGTTTATAAAGCATGAAATCTGAAAATGTTTTTTTGAAAGAAGCTTTATGAGGCAGAGTCTAGAGGAAGGAAGTTAGTTTATGTTATTTATACCCAGGGTTTTTGGGTTCTGGTCAGCAAATGGGATAATGGCCATCAATTTGGGTGAGTACCATTGAATCCGTGGGAAGCCGCCTAGAGCAGAACATGTTTCCTATTGATGCACATCTTAGAAAAAAGATTCCAGCTTCTTCAGTATGTACACTCTGGAATTTCTGCCAGTAGCTTGCTGTAAAGCCAGACTAGGGGCTGAAACACCTCCTAGGTCTGAGTCTTTCTGGCCTGAGCCACACTACAGGATTGTCAGCCACATCCACAGGACAAAGGCAACAGGACTGAGTGAACATCAGTGGAAATCTCTGAAGCAGTGAGCCCAAATAATCTTTTTTCCCCTTTAAGCCCGTTTTCTCAGGTATTTTGTTGCAGTGATGGAAAGTTGACTAATATACCATGGCACATTTTCTCCAAAAACCAAATAGCACTTATTTGAGAAGATTTCTTCTCCTCAGAAAAATGTGAATGAAGAAATGAAGAGCTTATTTTTACCATGAACCCCAGCACCAGGTTGGTCTCTTTGGACCCCATCTTCAAAGCGTCCTCTGCAGAGCTAACACCTAGGCTGAGCTCTAAAAGCCTAAGCTCTCAGTCTGTGCCAGTGCCAGACTCCAGCTTTGTGCCCATGGTCTTAAGCTCCAGACTTGCTTCTGCCAAGGTTCCAGGCCTACTATCAAGGCTGTCAGACTCAGGACCTGCCATTTCGCTTCCATGGATCCTAAATGAATACCAGTCCCTATAGTGCCAGGGTATCCAGGCTCCACATACACATCAATTCAGGTGCCACTCCAGTCTCCTTGAGGATTCCAGCAGCAGGCTTTACCCTTTAAGTAAGTATAGCTAGACTCTATAGGTAGGCAGACTGGCCTTTAGATTTCTCTGCACAATATTGTCTTGGAAGATATGTTTATTTCTTCAGGTTTCCAGACACCAGCATAAGGCCACATGGATCATACATAATAGAGAAACATGGCCCAACCAAATGAACAAAGCAAAACACCAGAAATGATGCTAAAGGAATAGAGATCTATGAGCTACGAGACAAAAATCTCAAAATACATTCCTCTTCCTCTCTGTTTTGAGTTTGTGGTTCAAGATGTGAACTCTCCACGTCCTGCTCCAGTTGCTCTGCCAGGCATCAGCCACCGCATCTCCCTGCTACGATGGACTCTTATTCATCTAGGACATGCAAGAATAAGCACATGCTGCTGTTCCCTGACCACCCTCTGGGATAGTTGTACCATCTTACCCAGTGCCAGCTTCTCCATAGCAACCAGAAATGACCTAGTCATCAGTGGCAGCTGAATCTCCTTCCCCAGAGCCCAGTGATAAAGCCCAGAGAACCAGGCCCTCAACTGTTCATGAATTTGGGAAGCCCTCTGCTTCCAGCATACTGCCAGACAGATGTCCATCAGCTGTCTTCCTAGATGGGGCACTCCCTGAGGGTCTTTTCTGCTGCCTCTGCCTCATCCACAATGTCACTGTCACTGTTGCTTCCTTCCTTTCCCTCTCTCCTTCTGCTAGCTGTCCCAACCTCTTTTTGGATCAGGAGGACCCTTGAAATAGGTGGGGCATGTACAGTGTCAGGTGCCAGGAGCCTTTGCAAACTGTGGTCCATCCATCATCTTTCCATATTCATCCCCAAGCCCAGGAGGCCAGGCTGGGCCCCAAGGACCCCAGGACCCCAACATCAAAGGCTCAGGCATGATGCATCACATTCACCCATGCCAACGAGGCTCCCCTGCAGCCAGTATGAACCTACTGACTCTGGAGCAAATGGGGGCTCTGTCTATCACTACTCCTGAGGAAGCCCAGACCAGCCACACATAGCATTTGACTCACAGCATTTGGAGGTCTGTGTATCCATGATCTTATTCTACTCCTTCAAGCCTGTGGGGAACCAAGGGAGCCTTAGATGAACTTACGTTGCTGACATGGACACAGCCACGTCAAGGACCCATTGCAAAGCCATCCCATATTGGTCAGGCTCGGAATTGGCAAAACTTCCCTCGTGTCTCAATGGGAATGTTGGAGGATGTGCAAAAGCTAGCAACTACAGCTTCCTCCTCCTGGATGACTGTAACCTAGACTGATTCCCTACAGAGACCTCCTAGGATAACTAACCCTACCCCCTGTGCTATGTAGTGACTGGCTAAGGTTCTGGTTGTTGCAATAGTTCATGCATCTCCATCAGAGTGAGCACGGCCCACCTGATCCCAGCTTTCCTGTGTTATTCGGCCCATGGAAAAGATCTTGAAAAGATCTTTCCGCAACTGTCTGATTAAAGCAAGCTGTGTTTAGAATACTCAAGGACTGGCCAGATGATGGCCTCCTCCTAAGTCAGGGTTTCAGAGAATAGCCTCTCACTGGCATTTGAGGTCCCTTTTATGAGAAAGGGCTAGGGTTGATAGAAAACAACTGTCAAGATAATTGACTGTTAGCAACTGGACAGAAGAGGGAGGGACATAGGACTGTGCTTATCTGTCTGTGGGGTAGATAAGCGCGAGAATCCGTCCTGTGGAAAGGGAGTCATCAAGGTGTCTGGGAAGACGCATTTTCATAAGGCAAAAGGGCAATCATATATCACAGGTTCAGAAGTTTAGTAAGGCAAAGGGATAGGTATATATCATGGGGTCACAAGTTCAGCAAAGGTTTGAAAACGTGGTTTGCAGGATAGATTAGGCTCAGGAAACAGAAACTTATTCCTGTAAGGTGTGGAGACTCTATAACAGATAATGTGGCTCCTGTTTTGTTTCACGGTGTTTGTCTTTACTTCATTCTTTTGTTGCCTAGGTTTCCAGGATCAAACTGTGTTGACGTGGTTAAAAGCCAGGCCCCTGTCCATCCCAGGCACTCAGCTCTACACAAGAACTTGTCCCCAAGTACTTCTCACAGATCTACTCCTACAGGCAGTGTGATAGTAGCTGTGGACTGGTGGCCCCAGACTGCTCCACCCAAGATTTCTGCCCAAAACAGGCCACTGGCCAGACCTTTCTGATGGATGTTTTATGTCCAGCAACAAAGGAATTGTTGTTGTTTAGTTGTTTTTTGTTTTTGTTTTTGTTTTTGTTTTTGTTTTTGTTTTTGTTTGAGACAGTGTTTCTCTGTGTAACAGCTCTGGCTGTCCTGGACTTGCTTTGTAGACCAGGTTGGCCTCAAACTCACAGAGATCTGCTTACCTCTGCCTCCCGAGTGCTGGAATTAAAGGCACGTGCTACCACGCCTGGCTAGCAACAAAAGTTTTGTTCTGTGGGAGGGGAAAGCTCATCCTAAAACAAAACTAAACAAAAACCGGCCATTGAGCACAAACCCACCAGGAAAGTGATACGGGAACAAAAGGAGCTCCTGGGCTAAGGAAGACAGTGCCTGACCGGAACTGTCAGCAGACTGCCAGCAGGTTTCTCAGCAGGTGCTTGTAGCCCCGGAGAGAGTGGGCAAGAAAAAAATTGCTAAACAAGAATGTTATGCTTGACCAGTGTTTCACATCGGAAGACAGAGTGGTAAAGACTTCACAAAGACTCACTTCAAACCTTTTCTACAAGAAATTAAAAAATATTTTAACATTTATTTACTTTATACACTGCAACAGTTGGAATGAATACAAATGGCAATGAGTGGAGTACTCGATGATATGAACACTGCAGAACCCCTGAGAACTGCAGAAAGTCCACCAAGAGCAATAAACTAAGACAACTGCCACGGGAAAGAAGGCATCGGTCTGTGACAGAAAAAACAGTGAAGAGGCAGGAGCTGAAGGAGTGGAAGGGCAGTTATACCATGAAACACCTGTTTCAGAAGACAATATTCCAATGAATGCTGGGGTTTAAAGTGAGAAAATGTTTAGCAATAGAAAGTGGAGTTTAAGGGAAGATTTCTGAATAATTAAAATCATAGCTTGTGGGTGACTAAGACTTAATTACAAGGGGAAAACAGCTCTTTTATCTTCCTGCCAAGAACGTGGATTCTGTGAGGATTATGCAAATTACAAGACATAGCCAGGAAGCAGGCATTACAAGAATATGGTATTAATGAAGCAGTGGCAGAGATAAAAGAAAGCATCAGTGTAATGTCTAGTCAGCCACTCTACCAGTTAGACCTCCGTGTGCAGACAATCTTTTCTGATCACCTGGAAGCACCCAGTATGTGGCCACCACATCTCCCGTGATTATTTGTGCAGATGGGGGCAAGCCACCTAACCATTTCTGCATGAGAAGAGTCTTGCTTTGTTGTTGAATTTTCTTCATGATTTCTCAAAGTATCAGGCAGAGAATTCTGCAGCTTTGTTTAGTGCTGGGAATTAGGAATTGGCTCTTCCTGAGTACCACCAGAAAGAGAGGCACCATCACTTACTTCAGATTTAGAACAACTTGTGTCAACTCCTTATCTTGTACAAAATTGTGTACTTTGAAGGTGTTAGTGTCTAACTGATGTTTATTTGATTTTTAAAAAAATGTTTATTTTATTCATTTTTCTGTATATGGATGTTTTGTCTGCATGGCTGTACACATGAGCATGAGAAACTCATGAAGCCAGAAGAGGGTAATGGAACTGGAGTTGCAGATGTTGTGAGCCATCATGGAAGATTAACTGCTGAGTCATCCCTTCAGCCCCTAGAAAATGTTTTAAATAAGCCTCATTACAGAAAAAGAATCCATAGTAGATTTAAAAAGATGCAATGAGAGGAATCAAAGCAAGACTATAAGCATCAAAGAAACAAACATTTATGAAATCACAAAAGCAGGTAACAAGAGCAGCAGCAAGAGCACGAACAAGCGTGGCTAGAAACACCAATCAGCAAGTGTAAATCCTGGTAAATGTATTGCTTTAATTTAAATGGATTAAATTCTATAATCAGCAGGGTCCCTGAATGGATAAAATATGAGCTATCAATAAGGAATGGACCCTCTTTAGGTTTGAGGATGCACACAGGCTAAAGCAAAAGGTGTACAAGGATATCCCACGCAAATAGTAACCAAAAGAGAGATACTTATTCACCTAAAATAGGTTTTACATCAAAAATTTCCACAAGAGACAAAGTAGGTCATTATTATAAGAATAAACAGATCAATAAACTAAGAAGAAATAATAATTATGTATGTATTCAATACCAAAGCATCTACATACATGTAAAGTAGCATATCATTTTTGATAACAAAAAAATTGATGAGATAAAAAATAAAGAAGGACAAAGGCAAGGTGAGCTTAACACACACTCACACACACACAGCATTCCATCAAACAGAAGCAGACTATATTCATTTTTCTTAAGTATTCATGAAACATTCTCCACCATAGATCATATATGTTCGGTCACAAGTCACCTTCGAGTTAAGAAAGTTGAAATGATATCAAATATCTTCCCCCACCTCTGCTACATGGTATGAAACTGGAAATCAATAACAGAAGCAAAACTGAAAATTCAAAAATACATGGATTTTTTTTTGAATTTTATTGAACTCTACAATTTTTCTCTGCTTCCCTCCCTGCCTCTCCCCTCCCCTTCAACAGTCTCCCATGGTCCCCACGCTCCCAGTTTACTCAGGAGATCTTGTCTTTTTCTACTTCCCATGTAGATTAGGTCTATGAAATACATGGATATTGAATCACAATCCCACACAATGAATCAAAAAGGAACCAAAAAAAATTAAAAATAGCTGTCACAAATGAAAATGGAAGCAACATAGGAAAGCTTCACCAATGCAGCAGAAACCGTTCTTAGGAAGAAATATGTAATAATGATCTCCACAGGAAAGGAAGGGAGACAGAGCTTATAAACAAAATCAATCCACACCTCATGGAACTAGGAAGTTGGAACAAATGAGTTTACAGTGAAAAGAAGGATAAAGATCAGAGCAGAAAAGAAGGAGAAACAAAAACCAGAACAAACCAAACCAAACAACATCAAACAGAAACAAGAAAAGTCAACAATATTAAAATTTGAGCTTTTTGGAAAAGACAAATGAAAATAAAAATCTAAAGATTTAGCAAAGTTGAGTTAAAAAAAGCAAAGAGTTAAATAAATAAATTTGGAAACAGAGAAGAACATCTGAAAACTCACGTTGCAGACATACAAGAACATGAGACAACTACAAATGACCAGAAGCCAACAGATGCCTGGGGCAGAAGAAAAGGGTGAATTCCCAGAAGAAACATTTACTAACTCTCAATCATGAGGAAACAAAAACCTGAATAACAAGGAAACTGAATAAAAACCTTTCCCATTGCACAAAAAAAGAATAACTGTATTTTTCACAGGTAACTTTTATCAAACAAAAAATTACATTATATATCTATTTATTAAATTAAATTATATATCTATTTAGTATGGGAATTATCTATATTAAATTACATTATATATCTCTTTAGTTTGGGAAGTGGGCATACCACACACATGTGTGGTGGTCTGAGGACAACTTAGAAGAGACACTTCTCTCATTCCAAGTCTTCCAAAAGTTGGAGAAAAGGGAAGAGATTTCAAATTCATCTTTATGAGGTCAACGTTATACTGATACTGAAGTCAAATAAGCACAGTGTAGGAAAATCAATCATAATTCAATATTTCTGATGCAAAGAGATAAAAATTCTCAACAAAATAATAGCAAATCAAATTCGACAGAGCATTAAAAAGATTACTGTTTATAATCAAGTAAGATCTCTGGGTTGTAAGGGATATTCAAGTTAATAAATGTGATTGATACCACATTAACAAAATAAAAGATCACATGATAATCTCAGTAAAATAGATGTTAAAAAAAAACTAAAAAAAATCCAGCATCCTTTTGTTTTATTTAAATCTCAACAAGCCAGGGCAGCGTTGGTACACACTTTTAATCCCAGCACTTGGCAGGTAAAGAGAAAACAGATCTCTGTGAGTTCAAGGCCAGTCTGGTCTACAGAGCTACACAGAGAAACCCTGTCTCAAAAACCAAATAAAACCAAACCACCAACAACAAAAATCTGTCAACAAATTAGACATAGAAGGCATACATCTCAGCATGGGAAAGACTGCATGCGACAGTCTCACCATGACTGGTGACAAAATCCAAATTTCTATTCGACCAGGAGTAAGACAAGGATTCCTACTCTCATATCTATCGATATTGTGTGTGTACACACACGCTACATGTGTGTGGAGGCCAGAGGACAGCTTGTGAGGGATGGTTCTCTCACGACACCTTGCGAGTTCAGGCTGTCAGACCGACTGTGTGTCTCTGCTAAGACTCCATTAAAGGAGTTAAACAGAGGTTAAGACTCCATTATAAAACCTGGAAATAAGTGAATTCAGTAAAGATACAAAATCAACATTTTAACAATTTAACATTTTTACAATCACTTTGTTTCTAGGTAGCAACAATGAAATATGGGAAATGGGGTGGTATTGGTTAAAAGGTAAAAATATTTCAGTTATGCAAGATGAATCAGTTTTGGAAATCTAATGTATAACATGGTGACTGTATTAACTGTATTGTAATTACAAAGAAAGTAGTAGGCCTTGCATGTTCTTACTTCTCAAGAAAAGGGTAACTAAGTGAGATTATACATAATATATATAACATATATATATATGCACCTAAAACTATTTTACATATATCACATATAAAGTTGATAGTGGCATAATTTAATCCTATACATACATATATAATCACACAAGTCTTAAATATTTGTCAATAGTATCTGAGTAGGACTGGAAAACAATTCTATATAGGTATATCATAGAGTGCATTACTAAATCATCCTAAAGTGTGTGTGCTTGCACTTGCATTTCCATTATAAACTAATTGAAGACAGAAACCACGTGTTGCTGTTTGCCACTCTGACCTTACTTAGCTGGGGGTGGGGCCGCTGTTCTCAGCCACAGGGCATCAGCTGCTGCTGCCAGGTGACAGGACTAAAAGTCAGGTGACACCTTACAGAGCATGGGATGGCACCTGACTCTACTGCTGGTCCAGACCCGGAGGCTGCAGCAGGATGGGCGCAGGAAATGGAATATTGAGGGAAACCATGCACTAGCTTCTCCTATTGTGAGGACTTAAGGTCCTTAAGGCCCGCATGAGCCGTGGGACCACAGAGTTACTTTTCTGTTCAAAAAAGTTTTCATTGATTCTTTGACAATTTTCTACAAGAATTTTATCATATTAACCCTCACACAATCCCAGACCCATTCCCCCTTCCTCTGCCCACACATCTTTAAGTCCCCTTTGTTTTAAACCCACAGATTCTGTTTTTATAACCTCTTTTTCTTTAATTTAATTTTGTTTTATTTAAATTAATTTTTCTTTAATTTAATGGATATGTGTGAGGGGGGTGCATTCCTAAACACATAAACACAACGGATTTGTTCCATTTAAATGTTTCTTGTATGTATGTTTTCAGGGCTGACCATGTGGTATTGGGTTGTTCTTCCCTGTTCTCAGGATTCTTTAGTTGCCTGTAGCTCTTTGTTAGTCTGGGGCCTCATAAGCTTTCCCCATTCCATGTTGAGATATATTGGTGTTGTCCTCGTTTGGGTCTTATTTAGGCAGTCAATTTAAAGAGACTTCATAGGTACAGGAGATATAGCCTCACAGCAAACTTCTGTTTCTCTGGCCCTTACAGTCTCTCCACCCCTTCTGTAATGACCCCTGAACCTTAGGTGTAGTTGTGTTGTAGAAGTTTGAGTTGGGACTGGGCTCCACAACTCTGAGTTTTGATTGGTTGTAGTTTTCTGTATTGATCACTGTCTGTTGCAAAGAGAAGTTTCCTTGATGAGGGATGAGAGCTACACATATCTGTGGGTATGAGGAGAAATGTCTAGAATGTATTTAGATAAAGCCTCCAATCTGTGCTGCCGTACAGGACTGTCCCTCTGGAGCATCAGTGATGTGTCAGAGGTCACATCCCTAAGAAAATCCTGACTCACCCTCTGCCACAGTTTTAACTGCCAATAACTCCTCAGCTATGGAGGGAATCTCCTGCCCACTTACTCACTCCACGCTGGCTTGAGTGAGTTTGTCTGGCTTGAGATTTCAAAGGTACTGTGCATGCTCTCACAACTACTGTGAGCCCTGTGGAGGCCCAAAAATGTGAGGCTGATCCCCTGACAGAGCTCATATGTGCAACTGCCCGGTTGTGTTCAGAAAAGTCTCTTTATTATGCTCACCTTAGACTATCTCTGGCTTTTACAATTTTCCCATCCACTCTTTCTTTCTCTCATACTTACATTCCAACCACAGTCACCTCCTTCCCCTAGCAGCCCCTACTCCAACATCTCCTCTCCCCCAAATCCACTCCTCCTCCTTTATCCTCAGAGAAGGGCAGGCCTCCCGGGATATCAAGCAAACATGGTATATCAAGTTATAATAAAAATAGGTACATCCCCTCATATTAAGATTGGATGAAGCAACCCAGTAGGAGGAAGAGGGTCCCAAAAGGCAGAGAGAGCCCCCCCTTGCACTATTAGTAGTACCATAGGAATCCCAAACTACAGAATATATATGTAGAGAATTAGATCAGACCCATACAAGCTCCCTGATTGTTGGTTCAGTCTCTGTGAACCCCGTGACCCCTGGTGAGTTGATTCTGTGAGCCATTTTCTTGTGGTGTCTTGACCTCTCTGACTCCTACAGTCCTTCCTGGCTCTCTTCTGCAAGATTCCCTGAGCTCTTTGTTTAGATGTAGGTCTCATCTGCCACCATCAGTTGCTACATGGAACCTCTCTGATGATGATTATGCTAGACACTGTCTGGTTACATAAGATGGCCAGTTCAGGTTCCATTTTACCTAGTTTCTAGGAGTCTTTGCTAGGGTCGCCCTTGCGGATTCTTGGGAGTTCCACTGCATTAGGTTTCTATCTTATCCCTGGAATCTTCCCCATTTCCAATTGTCTCTCCTAGTACTCCCTTTCAACCTAATCCCTTCTATTTCCTGCACCTACTCCCAGGCCACCCTCAAAATCTATTCTACGTCCCCTTCCCAGGGAGAATCATATATCTAGAGCCCTCCTTGTTACTTAGCCTTCCAGATCTGTGAGCAGCCAGTAGGGGTGAAACTCCCAGACCAGTACAGTGTAACCGCTTTATGGTCTATGACTTAAGTGTGTGGTGTCTTCAGCAATAGGGTCTCACTGCCAAATTCTGGAGGGTAACCAAAAGGAGTGGGTGGCAGTAGCCTCTACTGTTTGGGGGTTAATAGGACCTCTCTTTCCAAAGACTCCAAAAGAGGTAACCCATTCCTGGTGTTGGCCTTTAAATCTGTTAGCTGTGGTTTTTAGTAAGGGATATCCATTCATTAGTTATTGCACATCCAGGCAGTTTCTGCTTCCTGGCTGCTGTGAATAAGACAGCAGGGAACCCAGATGTGCAAATGTCTCTGTAGTAGGATCTAGAGTCCTTTGGGAATATGCCGAGCATGGTGCAGCTCCATCAGCTGGCAGAGCTGTTTCTAGCTTTCTGAGGAACCTCCACACAGGGCCTCACTCTGTAGATTTGGCTGGCCTGAAACTTGTTATGTAGACCAGCTGGTTGAACTCAGAGAGGTCCTCCTGCCTGTCTGCCTCCAGAGTTCTAGGATTAAAGTGTGTACCTACATCTGCCCAGAATTTCTTCGCTTATTTCTTTTCCTATGACACATACCTGGCTCTCAGTGCACCCACCTTCCTCCTCACTCTGCCCTGAACAACATCTCAGGATGCTGCCCTAGACCTTGGAAGCTGTTGTAGCTCTGCCTGAAGTCTTCTTCTTTGTTTCCCTTCCTGCTTCAGCCATTTGCTGCAGCGTCCCTTTCTCAGGAGGTCTCTCTTTACCATCTTATTTTAAACCACGGTTGTCAACATCCCGTCTCTTCTGCCTTTATTTATTTTTCTGTAACAGAGTATTTGGCATAATTTCTAGTTTATGTGCTTATTTCTGGCTGTTTCTTAGGAAATTTGGAATTAAGAAATGTAAACTATAAGAAAACCGTGCCTTTTGCTAGTATGTTTTTAAATATTTCTTTTCCTGGAGTTTTGGTAGTTCCTGGTATTTGTTGGAAGAATACATAAATAAGGACTAGTATGTATTTATTAATGATCATGATATTTTTGAGCTGGCAGAGAGCCAATAGTTCAAGAAATTGAATTCCTTTTCATATTCTAGCCTCTTGCTGGTTTCTTGGTAAGATTTTTATTTCACCAAATTGTAGTGAATTAGTCCCCAGAGGCAGATACCTCTTCCATTCCGGGAAGGAGGAGGTATTGGGTAGTTTGCTGAATCTTGGTTTAAATTCTGGTCTTCTTGCTATCATTCTTGGCAGTCCCCTGGCAGGTCCCCTGGCGGGTGGGAGACTGGCAGGTGAGACAGACAGATGTGCCATGTGGAGAGAGCTTGGGCATGGAGTTTATTTAGTGGGTATTGGGAATGGTAAAAGAATAGGGGTTGTGGAGGAAAGGGGGGAGGGGAGAGAGAGAAAGGGGGCAGAAAAAGAAGGAAGAGAGAAGAAAGACTGGGGGGGGAGAAGGAAGAGAGGCAATAGTTACCTCTTCAGAAGAGGAACCAACAGAGAGAAAAGGAGGGAGGGAGGGAGGGAAGGAGGGAGGGAGGGAGGGAGGGAGGAAAGAGAAGAGAAGAGAAGAGAAGAGGAGAGGAGAGGAGAGGAGAGGAGAGGAGAGGAGAGGAGAGGAGAGGAGAGGAGAGGAGACAGGAGGTCAGGAGATCAGCTTGGGGGTATTGAGGAGATTGGGGGTGGGCAGAGCTTCTCTCTTAAAGGGACAGGGTACCCAGGTGAAAAGGAAGGTCAGCAGAATGATAACACGTTTGCTATCTGAAAATTTCTGTATCACTTGATAAGAAATTTCCTAAAAATAAAGGACCCTTTAATACAAATGGAGAGAAGAGTGAAGACATGTTTGTCTGTAAACATGAAGTAAAAACTCTCTGAAGAAGTTGTTAAGGTTGGATGTATAGCCATTTCCCAGAAGATCTTAGTTGAGTTTAAGGATCCCAGAGCTATCCTCCTGCATGGACAGCCTTCTCCACCTCTGTGTTTTTAAAGTGAGCTCGTGGGCAGCAGTTGGACAGACCGCCCATGCTGGCGCTGCTCACTGCTCTCCTTCCTTGTCTACTCAGCACAAACTCACCTGCCAACCCCAAGCTGAGTAAGGAACACCAGCAAGCACAGCCATGATTCAAAATCAATTCTAGCAAAGGCTGGCCATTTGAGAAAGTTGCCAAAACAGAGACTCCTGGGTTGTGTGCGATATGGCATGATGACCCATGTAAATCACAGAATTATAGATTTGGATCACTTAGTTAACCTGGAATTGTTTAATCCACACTTGTCCTTCACCAAAGTCTTGTTGTGGTAACTGGTAAACCAGGCGTTTCTCTCTTTTTTTTTCTTCTCTTTTTTTCTTTTCTTTTTCTTTTTTTTTTGGCGGGGGGTGGGGTGGGGGTTGAGACAGGGTTCCTCTGTGTAACAGCCCTAGCTGTCCTGGAACTAGCTCTGTAGACCAGACTGGCCTTGAACTCACAGAGATCCACTTGCCCCTGCCTCCAGAGTGCTGGGATTAAAGGCATGTGCCCCCCCCCCCCCCAGCTAAACCAGACTTTTCTAGTTTCTGCACTAGACAGAGCTAGAGACTCAGTATCACAACCTTCTGGAACAGAGAACTTTGTGTCTATTATAGAGAAGACATTTCTCCTTAAATTGGGAAGGATCATATTCCTTCAGCTGGTATCCCTTAACTCTGGTGGTATTCCCTTTGGCACTGTAGAAATCAGTCTGTACTTTTGAGTACTTAGACGCTCCTAACGCACTCTGAGTGTGTTTTCCCTAGGAAAGAAATCCTAACATAGCCCTCTGGAAGTGCCAGGCTACCCCAGAGCTGAGCAGAGGTCAGCACAGTTCGGTTTCCTTCCTGTCTGGTCACTACTTCTGTTAGTTTAACCTGAAGTCTCTGTAGTCTGCTTTATTCTTCCGAAGGCAAGCAGTCTGCTGCTGCCCTATTAAGACAAGAATCAATGAAAACCCTTAGTCAGACCTTTCAGGCCTATTAAACCTGGTGACCTTCCCTCCACCTCCTCGCCCACATTTGCTTCTTCAAAGCCAAGTCATCTTTAAAGGCTCAGGTCAAGTACTCACCCCTTCCAGCCAGAGTCTCAACAATATTCCCTGACTCTGATGCCATGCTTACTTCCCCTGCCCTCCTCCCCTAAGGCCTTACAGCACAGTATTCTTTAAACCAAACGTGCTGTGATTTATCGGTACCATCTCTCTTGGTATTCTGTGCATTCTTTGAGAGCTGGTGTAGCTACATTCATGCTTGCATGCCATGTCACACGCAGCTATCCTAGAAAGATGTGACTTGTTCAAGTTGCCTGCAAGCCTTTTCTGTGGGCATACTGATCTTTCACAGGTTTGGGAGGCAATGGAGGATTTGAAAATGTGGACTCCCACGGTCAGATTTGGGTTGAGTTCTGTTTCTGCCACTAAAGGCGTGAGGTGTGAACTCCGTCTGTACCCCTGCTCTCTCATCTGTAAACTGCAGGTAACAAGGATTCCCAGCTGGCCTGGACTCAGGGGATCTGGGAGTAAGAGCTCCGTGCGAGGCTCATGCTCAGCGCTTAGGAAAACTAGGTACCCATTGTTGTATGTACTCCCAATTGTACATAAATGTTTGTTTTTTTGTGGCAGTCACAAGGGATCAGAGCTGCTTTCTTGCCTCACAGAATATGAATCTCTGGTGGTGGATACCCTGGATTTAGATCCCTAGTTCCCAGCAAAAGTTCTAGAACAATTACCCTCACTGTTGAACAGATGAATGATCTGAGACCTTTGGATTGTAGTCTTGGTGTGTTACATGCATAATAATGCATGTCTGTAATTAGAGGCTGCACTGTTCAGCCCTCAAAATAAAGATCTCAGAACAGTAATAAAGTCACACTTGCAAATTATGAATTAAAAAATGTTTGCTTTATTTTGAGATTACAATATAATCATATATTCTCCCCTTTCCCTTTCTTCCCTCCAAATCCTTCTATATAGCCCTCTTTGTTCTCTTCCAAATTCAAGGTCTCTTTTGCCGTTAATTGTTGTTAGATGCATATATGTATCCGTACATGAGTACATATCTAAATATAACCTGTTCGGTCTATCTATGTGTGTTTTGGGAGCTGACCAGCAGAATGAATTAGAATGTCATACAGTAGTAGAGAATAGTAGAAGCAGAAAGGAAGGTTGGAAAAATTCACAACTAATTACCGGGATGACTTCATAAAGATAAAGCTGAATCTGCAGATTTTAAGGTAACTATAATACTGACTGAAAAAGCTCACCTGACTCTTAAATTCTGATGATTTGGCAATGCCCGGAGGACAGGTGTCCCTTTGACTGTGATGACAATGATTTTGCCTCACCCCTAGGGCCTGGGGAGCTGCCATTTTTGCGACCCCTGTATGTGTTCTTTTTTGTAGCCTTACCTTCTTCTGTCACAATCCTTGGTCAGCCCAGAGAAAACAGCAAACATCCTCTGTGGATAAGCACCTCCCCTCCCCAGTAACATGCTCTTTTAGGACATGAAGTGTATCTTAACAATTCCTTAGAGTTCTGGTCATGCCACCCTGAGTTACACTCTCTTTTAGGCCACGAGGTATACCTTAATTCTCTAGAGGTTAGGTCGCGCCAGGCACTGTAACAGGGATCTCTTGACCCCTTATAGACACCAAAGCAGATATTGGATATTGTCAGAATTTCAGTGTGAGGAAATCAAAAGCGAGGCTCAAGTCACCCAGAAAGTTAAGTTGTTGGGTCACCCCTGAAACTCATTTTTCTTTGACTCTAAATGCTGTTCTTCCTCCCACAATATCTTTTTTT